>NW_027423946.1:0-14528 GCF_036562045.2 Rhinolophus sinicus | reverse complement strand
AACACATTGATTCATTTATATGATGTTTTAGAATAAGCAAAGCTATTCTATATTAAAAAATTGGAACTATGGTTACCTTGTGAGGGTGTGAGTAGGAATGACGAGAAAGGCATATAAGTAACATTCTAGAGTCATGAATCTGTCAAAATGTAGAAAATATACACTTAAGATTTGCACATTTTGTACAGTTGTATATTTGGTACATTTGTATATACCTTTTATGTTTAGAAGACACATTAAAAATATCGAACTTTAGAAAACAATATGCATGTTTCAGTATTTATGGAAAGTATACTCATGACTGACACTTACTTTGAAATACATCATATTTGAGATGGGTGAATGAATACATAGACAGTTTAGTGGATAGATATAGGCTAAAGGAAGTATAAAGGGAAAATATCAGTGGTAGAATATCAGTGGTTTTTTATGAGTGTTCACCATAAAATTGTTTAAACTCTGCTTATAATGGAATATTGAAAAGAAAAATTGTAGCAATAGAAGAAAGGTGGTAGCATTCTGCCTGGGTACTCAGGTAAAAATAAGAAAACAATCAATAATATGAATCATCATAATCTATACAATGTCTCCATCATCAGGGATCACTAATATGGCATTGTTGAGAACCCCATAATCAATATTTAAAAGGAGGATTAAGAAGGAATCCTAATTTCATTAATTATTCTGTTCATTTAAACGTTATCGATTGCCTATCATGCCTCAGGCATTTTTAAAACAACTGAAAAAAATCTCTTCTCTTATGTCTTCTCTTAAGGTCTTTAAATTCTAATTGGAATAGGTAAATATTAAACAAAATAAATAAACAAAATAATAGGTCAGATCCTGATAATGATAAGAAAAATAAGGCAGGAAAGGGGGATGAGTCCTGATGTCTTGTAATGGATGTAGAGTTGTATTTTATTTATTAATTTTTAAAGAAGGCCTCAATGGGAATGTTAATTGGAATAAAGATTTGAAGGAGGTGAAAAAATAAGCCATTAGAATTCTTGGCATAGAGAACAGATAGTGAGAAAACCCTGAGTTCAGAACTTAGTGTGTTTGAGAACAAGCAGAAAGGCCATCAGATGATAGCAGAGTGAATCAGGAGGCAAAGGAGAAGGGGAAGGGGAATAGAAAGGGGAAGAAGTAGGGGAAGAGGAAGGGGAAGGGGAAGGAGAAGCAGCAGGGGAAGAAGAAACATCCCAGAGAAGCCAGGCCATTGCAAGGACTTTGTTTTTTATTTGAAGTGATATGAAAAGCTATTAGATGGTTTTAAGCATAGCTATGGCATGATCTAACTGAGATTTTAACTAGATTACTCTTGCTGTATATTTAGAATAGGCTGAGGAAGAAAAAGTTTGGAAGAAGGACATCATTTAAGTTATTAATGTAAAATCTAGAAAAGAAACAGTGTAGTCTTGACTTGTACAATTGAAACCCCTAAAATAGAACTAAAATTATTTTTTCTTGAATTCTGAGATAGCATCTAGCATGTATGTGTGTGAATCAAAATACCATATATTTAATTAAATAATAGAAACAATAAAGATTAGTATAATTACTAAAAGAATTGAAATACATAATTTGCTGATCATCTATCTCCCTTTCTTCCTCCAGTTGCTAAAAGGCATTTATCATCAGGCAGCTACTAATCAACTTAGGTAGGCACACTGTTATATAAGATGTACTTTTTTGTGTTTCGTTGATTTAAATTTATTGTCTTTCTGCCTGAAAAACTTCCTTTACCATTTCTTAGAATGCAGATCTGCTGGAAATGAATTCACTCATATTTTGTTTATCTAAAAATACCTTCAGTTTGCCTTCATTTTTGAAGGATATCACACTTCAGTCAATTACTACTCTAAACCAGCCTTAATAGAACTTTTTAAAAGCCTCAAAGGAATTAAGCTGACTCATAGTTAGCTTAAATTCAATATTAAGAACAAAATTCAATATTCTATAAAAGAAGGATCACGTGATGTTGATTCTCAAAAAAATAAGAGTCCTTAATATTCAACGTACAATAATAAATTAGTGGACAAGTGAAAAATACTTATACTGGGGGAAAAAAAGGCAAAGGTAGCCAAGAAGTTAGAATTAACAGACAAGTATTTTAAAACAGTTAGGAGAATTACCTTTTAGGATTTAAAGGAAAAAAATGTGAATAAATGGAGTTGTCAGTAGAGAATTCTAAGTCATAAAAAATCAAAATCTAGATTGAAAGGTAAAATGTCTGAAGGGCAGCTCTCACAATTGGTAATGCAAAACAAAACAAAAAAACAAAAAAAAGGCCACGATACAGGAAGAATGGGAGGCAGTAGAAACTGTTCAAATCAAAGAAAGATCATGGGCTTCAAACACAGGCCATAAACAGAGCTTCAGAAGTGTTGGCATAAATAACACCTTGTCTAAATTATGTAAAAGGAGAGTCCCATCAAGGAATGGGAAAGAGAAGGGACAGATTTATTTTTCAGAAAAATAATCCGTTCTTCACCTCACCCCCCACCCCTTTTTTTCAGTCTTGTGGAAAACCTAAGTTTACAGATCCTGGAAGTTTTGTCAACTACAGACAAGATCAATATAAATAAATTCAGTTACATATGTAACAAAGAAAATATTAAAATATAGGAGTTCTATATACTTTTTTTTGGCATTTATAGTCTGTAAGAAGTAGAAAAAGAGATAAATCAAATGAACTGAATGGTAGAAAAAGGTAATATTAAATAAGAAAATAGAGTTAACAGAGAAATCCTTAAGGTGTTTTTTCTTGTTTTGTTTTTCAACTAAACTTATATTTGGTAAGTGTGAGAATGACAAGATAAGAAAGTCATATAAAAAGATAAATTTATAATAAAATATTTTTAATTTTATACTATTTGTAAATTAAAGAAAAAAAGAGAAAGAAGAATGAGAAACCTAGGGACATTTTATCCTAGAACAGAGTGAAGAGGTGACGAGATATCACTTGTTCTCTAGGGAAGAATCTATAAACAATTTGAAATTGCTAGTGCAGTGTATATAATGATAAAGCATGAAGATCTCAAGTAAGTAAATATGGAATGACTTATCTCATTTAAATATAAAACCCGTGGTGTAATTTACAATAAAAATTGGCCTGTCATGCATGGTTCAGAACATGCCGAGGACGTGTTTTTACCATGCCTACAAAGCATTATTGTATACATGAGTGGGGAAAGACCAGGAGTCAATGGCTTACTTGGCTTGCTCTGTCTTTTCTTGCACATGGGCAGTGGACTGTAGCCCACTGTGATTAGTTACAAGAATTTCCAGACATTTACAAGCTCATCCAAACAAGAATTGGGATCCCCTATTTTGAAACATTGCTGCAAGACATTTTCTCCCCCTCTTTATTCTCACTATAAAAATATTTTAAAAAGTTATTTTCATACTGGGATGTGAAGAAATAATTTACCCATAAGCTTAAGTAGAAACAGATTTATAAACATATTATTTAAATTAAGGTAGGTATAATAACTAAGGTCTTGGTCGGATTATGTCATATTAAAAAGGGGCAATGAAAGAGTTTAAAGAGGGGGGATCACAAATGTGAACAGGGTAAGGGAAAATTACAAAAGGATGATAAAGAACTCTGGGTCCAGCAGCAATGAAAAACTATTATTACATTTGGAATTGAAGAGGCACGTGGAGGGGCTCTTAGAATTAAGCAAGAGCTGTTCTTGTAGAAAATGACCTGTGGAGAATGATGTTTGTAAACTTTTATAAGGAAACTGAGGTACTAACACGAAGAAAAAAACAGTAATAAATAATCCAGCCTCTCTTCTCATTATTGTATCTCCTGCCTCTCTTCATGCAGTTTGAATATAACTACAGAGGACACGGGATTTCCAGATAATGCCATATATAGAAATTTTCAAATGTCAAGGACACAGAACAGAGCACAAAATGGATCTAGAGAAATAAAAGGATATTCAGAACAGTTTACCCATGGTCTCACAGCACCTGCTCTTGAGCTTTGTCGAGATGAAAAACTTAAAACCTTTTCTCTAAATCCCAGAGACCTATCAGCTACTCTATCATCATGCAGTGATGTCAGCCCAAGTATACTCCTGTTATGAGTTGAATTGTGTTCCCTTTCCTCCCCAAAATATATTGAAGTCTTAACAACTGGTACCTGTGAATGTGACTCCATTAGAAATAGGGGCTGTAAAGATGTAATCAAGTTAAAATGACACCATCAAATTCCGAATCCAAAACGCCTCATGTTATTCTAAGAAGAGGAAAATGTGGACACAGACATATATACACAGAGAAAGATGGTCATGTGAAGACTGCTGAGGAAATATAATTAAAAACAAAATCTTCTACAACCCAGAAATCCTCTCCACAATGGTAATAGAGAAATTGTTTAACATTTTTTATTACTGAATGAGCATTATACTGAAATGTGTTAGGTAAACCCTAATTATCCGTTTCTACTTTTATTTAGCCAAGCAGTTACAACCCATTCTCTACATTTTTTGAAGATAACTAGTTCTCAAATAAGAGGACTTGACACTACCATTTGTCACCCATAGTTCATACTAAATTTACCTGGTAATTGAGGTTACTTTCTATCAACTAATTGGCTTTATAGAGAAAGAACAAAGTATCTCCTTTGACGCTTACATGTCAGAGATGGATGGCGGTCCCTTTCTTTGAGAAAGACAGTGGAGGATCATAAAGCTCACAAAAGGCCCATTAGTTTTCAAAACGATCTATTTACATTTTAAAGAGGAGAACGGACTTATAATTTTCAGTTTTCTAAAGTACTCCTAAATGTTCTGAGAAAAAGAAGGGGAGAGGACGCTCTTCCCTTATTTTCAACAGGAAGAATTATGCCTCTTATTTTACATTTTCATTTGTCGTTACAAGAAGGAGTTGTATTGAAGTTATGCTGCCTGTAAACCAAGGTTCCCCTGGAGATCCAGACATTGGAAGGGGGAAGAAAGCATTCTCCCTAGAGGCTTTGAAGGCAGCATGGCCCTGCCAACAAATTGTGATCAGAATATTAGCCTCCAGAATGGAGAGAGTATAAATTCACATTCTTCTCAGCTACGCCGTTTGTGGTACTTTGTAATAGTAGCCCTCAGAAACTAATATAACTCCTATCTAAAACTTAAAATGTTAACAACCAACAGTACCCTCATATAACTTAGAAAGGAAAAGTGTGAGAACGTAAGAGAAAAAAATGAATTGACCCAAAGCTTATCTACCCTAGTCTTACCTTCTGTTTGTTTGTCACAGGAAGTCATGTTGATAATCATAGTAGTTTCCTACTTGGACTACCTATCTGCTAAGGACATGGCACATCAGAGATGTTTACCAAGTGCTGTGACTGAATTTAATACTCTCAAAATTCAACTCATGGTCTTAAGCATTTTCCCAAAGACCAGTAATATTAGCAATGGGAGTAATAACAGGATCCCTTGGTTTCAAGGCTTCCTTGTCCCCATTATATAACAATTATACCTAATTTCTTTTTGGAAATTGAGATCAAATCATTCTGTCTAGTAGAGCCTAAAATATCCATGTGGTCGACTCAGTTTTAATTCAGCTGCTGTGTTACCTGATAGAAGTACTCCATAGGTACTGGCACCTCAAAACCTACTGAGCCCAGGACTATGGAGATGTGAATCAAAAATTCCCCAAATGAATGGTTACGTATAATAATAAGAGAGGCTGCTAGCACTCCATCTGTTCACCAGATCTATGACTTATCAGTACATGGAAAACAGCATCATTTCACTCTTCTTTCTCAATGTAATCCTGAGAGATGGAATTCTCGAACAATCCTTTGGAATGAAAACACTGCTGCATTTCTTATAGTTTAAATACGTTTCTTTATCTTAGGCAATGCTGTGCGCTATGTATGCCACGATGATGAATCCAGCATCTTTAAGTCCATAAATTACACTGTTAATTGCTTCAAGACACAAAAAATGCAATATAAACAACCAAGTAGAAAACATCATTATAGATCTTAAAAATAATATAAAGATAGACTAGTAGATTTTGAAGGAAATTTGGCAGTATTTGAAATTTAGATGAACTGTGTGAAATCCTTGAAAAGCACAACTTAACAAAGCTGACAAAAGAATAAAATGGAAATCAAGAAATTCCTATATTTATTATAAGAATTAACCTCAAAATATGAAAACCTGACCACAAAGAAATATCTAGGCACAAATGACTTCAACAGTGAAACTTGAAAGAATAATTAACACAGATATATAAAGTCATTCATAAAAGAGAATGTATGAGAAAACTTTCCAATTCGTTTGAACACCTTGAGTATAAAATCAGACCAGGATATTATAGGGCAAGAAAATAAGAAGCTAGTCACTCTCATGATTATAAATGGAAAATATTAGTTAATTTAAGTCATCTCTATATTCTTATAATATATGATTATGTCATGACAAATTTTAATGTATGCATAACTTTGAAGTTTATCATGTTAAATTTAATCAGCATAACTTATCAAATTAAATGAGAAAATGAAATTATTTACCTTATCTAATAATGCAGAAATTGTACTTGATAACTTTCAATATATTTATATATATGATAAACTTAAATTATAAAACATATCTATATAAATCCTGAAGCAAATATTTGATTCAATGAAAAATACTTTAATTTGCTTTGGTATCAGGGTGAAGATAAAAATACCTGCTACTTCCATATCTACTTAACTGAATACTACAAGTTTTAACCAGTGTAATAAGTCAAGGGAAAAGATATAATAATTAGAATGGAAATCAAATAGGATAGCTAAATTTGAAGAAAATGTCAAAATCAAGTTTAGTAATAATATTACAAAACAGAAATCTCATGTAATGTAGATGAGTACATAAGTTAGTATCACCAATTTAGAAAACATTTAATATTGTCTACAAAAACTGATCATAAGCATACTCTACTATATGACAAAGAAATTTCACTCTTAGTAAAATAGCGTACAGCTGACCAAGTTTATTCCAAAAGATATACACAAAAATACTCAGCATAACATTATTTATAATAGTTCCAAAATGAGGGAAAAACACATGCATTAATTAAGAATAGATTTAGTAACAACCTCATGGAATATTGATATATTGAATATTGAATATTAGTATCACATAATCAGTAAAAGAATGAAAAATAAACTACTGCTATAGGCTTTTACACACATGTATTAAACAACATAATATTACATAAGTAAGTAAGATACGGCATAGTATATGCTCTATAATTTTTACACATGCAACTTTTTAAAAGGGCAGAAATAAATTATAATGTTAGAAGTCAGAATAATATTTATCTTTGATGGGATTAACGACTGGGAGGAAATGCAAATGAGGCTCTTGAGGTTCAGATAATGTTTTCTATCTTGGTGTTTAGAGACTTCATAGATGTGTTCATATTGTAAAAATGCTTCACGCTCAACTGAAATGTAATTCAAATAGAAAAGATATATAAAACTGTTATTTATGTTGGGATTTTCTTTTAACTTTGTGTTTTAGTATAGCACTGTTAAAAATGCAATTATGTCAGTTATGCAAGCGCAGTAATAAACAAAACTTAATGTCGTGAATTTCATCTCAGCTTGAGGAGCAAAATGATCAAAATATAATTATCTTTCTATTTGAAAATGAATATTAAAAACAAAATTTAATGAACAAATCTCAAAAATGATGTATTTCAATGTTATACCTACATTAAGATGAATCCCTCATTTTACTTGAATTTTTTACTTGAATTATTTGAGTTGTGAGACAACTCAATAAAAAGTGAAAATAATAATTTCAAAAGTGTATAATATGGAAAATTCCTAATTATGAACTAAAATTAAAGAAAAAATTGTCCCGGGGCTAAAGCTAAGGCTGCATTAGTTCCCTCTGGAGTTCCAGATGGAACAATCTGTTTCCTTACCTTTTTCAGTTTCTAGAGGTCACTTGCATTCCTTGTTTCATGGCCACATTCTCCATCTTCAAAGCCAGCAATGGTTGGTCGTGTCTTTTCTTACAGTCTACTTTTGTAAACAAATCTGTCTCTGCCTCCCTCTTACTAAGAATACTTATGGTTACATTGGGACTACCTGGATAATCTAGGATAATCTCCCTAATTCAAGATTCCTGACTCAATTACATCTACTAAATCCTTTTTACCACATAAGGGAACAGGTTCTAAGTATGAGGATGTGAATACTTTTAAAGGCCCATTTTCAACCTTTCACATTTGCTTTTCTTTTTTCTTTTTCACTTCTAATTTTTTGTTTTTGTATTTTTCAATTACAGTTGACATTCAATATTATATTAGTTTTTGGTGTAAAGCATAGAGGTTAGACATTTATATAACTTATGAAGTGATCACCCAGATAAATCTAGTACCCATCTGACACCATGAATAGTTATTGTAATATTATTGACTATGTTCCTTAGGCTATACTTTGCATCCCCATGATTATTTTGTAGCTACCAATTTGTACTTTTTAATCCCTTTCTATTTTTCACCCATCCCTGACCTCCCCTCCAATCTGCCAACCATTAAAATATTATCTGTACTATGAGTTTGTTTTTGTTTATTTTGTTCGTTAGATTCCACATCTGAGTGAAATCATATGACATTTGTCTTTCTCTGTCTGAGTTACTCCACTCAGAAAAATACCCTCTATGTTCATCCATGTTATTGCAGATGGCAAGATTTCATTATTTTTTATGGTGATTAGTATTCTGTTTTATATTTATATCTATATCTATATACCTATATAACTATAGAGATAGAGATACAGAAAGAGATATAGATATAGGTATAGGTACACACACAGACACACACAGACACACAGACACACAGACACACACACACACACAGACACACAGACACAGACACACACACACCACCTTTTCTTTATCCATTCATCTACTGATGGACACCCAGGTTAACTTCGTACCTTGACTACTGTAAATAACACTGTAATAAACAAATGAATGTACATGTCCTTTGAAGTATTTTTTTTTTTTTTTTTGGTGGGGTGGGGGGCATTGGGGCATGGTGTGTCTCTCCAGGGCCCATCAGCTACAAGTCAAGTCGTTGTTCTTTCAGTCTAGTTGTGGAGAGTGCAGCTCAGCCCCAAGTCCAGTTGCAGTTTTCAGTCTTAGTTGCAGGGAGTGCAGCCCATCATCCCATGTGGGAATTTAACAGGCAACCTTGTTGTTAATAGCTCGTGCTCTAACCTGCTGAGACATCCGGCTGCCCCTGAAGTAGTGTTTTGGGTTTCTTTAGATAAATAACCAGAAGAAGCATTATTGGGTCCTCTTTAATCTCTTGTTGTAGCCTTTGTTTTAAAGTCTATTTTGTCTGGTATAAACATTGCTACCCCAGCTATTTTTTGTTTTGTTTTGTTTTGTTTCCATTTTCATGAAATATCTTCTTCCATGCCTTTGTTTTCAGTCTGTGTGTGTCTTTCAATCTGAAGTGAGTTTCTTGTAGGCAATATATGTAAGAACTTGTTTCCTTACCTATTCAACCACCCTATCTTTTGTTTGGAGCATTTAGTTTATTTATATTTAAAGTAATTATTGATAGATATGTAATTATTATAATACCATTTTATTAGTAGTATTTTGGGTTTCTTTAGATAATTATGCATAAGTGGGAAAAAGTCTCTGGCATTGTGGGATTTGTTTGGGAACCCTATGGAGCTCATTAGGCAATCAGATTCAGATTTGGCCCTGTGGGGGAGGGCTCAACACAGGAAAGATGGTGCCCACCTGTTCCTGCCGGCTGCCTGGGAACAGGACCACTTACAGGGATAATGCCAACTGTCCTCCAGACCTCGCTCCAAAGCTGCACACCTCAGTCTGCTCCCCATAAGCCTCTGACACCCCCTGAGTCACTGTCCTTCTGCTGGAGCCCAAGGTTAGTGCTTGTGAATGAGTAAGTCTATGCTCAGGTGTTTAAGAGAATGTCTGGGTTAATGTCTTAAGAGATATTAAGAGACTGTCTGGATTTCCTGAAGGCTTCTACCTCACCCTGATGGGCCGGATACCCACTGTTTCTCACAGCGAGATGTTGTGGGGGCTCTTCATCCCATCACCAGTACTCTGGGCTGGGGAGCCTGATGTGGGGCTGGGGTCCCTTGCTCCTCTGGAGTGAAACTCTGCCGCTGAGATATCCGTTCTGATTCTCAACCATATACAGAGGTTTGGGGCCTGTTCTGTGACTCCACCCCTCTTACCAGTCTTGACCTAGCTTCTTGTGTACATCCTTAGCTGTAGGAATTCTGTTCAGCCAGGCTTCAGGAGATTCTCAGTGATGGGTGTTCTGTAGTTTAGCTGTTATTTTGATGTGGTCATGAGAGGAGGCAAACACAGCTGTTTATCTACTGAACCACCTTGACTGGTGTTTTTGTTGATTATTTGATGATAGCCATTCTCACAGTTGTGAGGTGGTATCTTATTGCAGTTTTAATTTTCATTTCTCTGATGATTAGTGACGTTCAGCATCACTATGTTTTCATATGTCTACTGGCCATCTGTATGTCCTCTTTGGAAAGGTGTCTATTCAGGTCCTCTGCCTATTTTTTAATTAGTTTGTTTTTTTGTTTGTTTGTTTTTTTAATTTATTGGGGTGACAATTGTTAGTAAAATTACATAGATTTCAGGTGTATAATTCTGTATTACATCATCTATAAATCCCATTGTGTGTTCACCACCCAGAGTCAGTCCTCCTTCCATCACCATATATTTGATCCCCCTTACCCTCATCTCCCACCCTCCACCCCCCTTACCCTCTGGTAACCATTAAACTATTGTCTGTGTCTATGAGTTTCTGTTTGTTTGTTTTTTTTGGTCTTAAGTTTTATGAGTTTTTTATATATTATGGATATTAACCTCTTATCAGATATATCATTGACGAGTATCTTATCCTATTTAGTTGGTAGTCTTTTCATTTTGTTAATAGTTTTCTTTGCTGTGAAAAAAACATTTTAGTTTGATGAAGTCCCATTTGTTTATTTTGTGCCCCTTTCGCACAAGAATCCGTATAAAAAAAGTGTGTGTGTGTGTGTGTGTGTGTGTGTGTGTGTGTTACTATGAGCAATGTAGAGTTTACAACCTGTTTTTTTCTAGGAGTTTTATGGTTTAGGGTCTTACATTTTAATCTTTAACTCCTTTTTTAGTTTGTTATTGTATATGGTATAAGAAAATGGTGTAGTTTCATTTTTTTTGCATGTATCTGTTCATTTTTCTTAACACCATTTATTGAAGAGAATTTCTTTACCCCATTGTATATTATTTGTCATAGATTAATTGGCCATACAGGCATGGGTTTATTTCTGGGCTCTTTATTTTGTTCCATTGTTCATGGATCTCGTTTTGTGCCAGTACCATGCTGTTTTGATTAGTATAGCCTTGCAGTATAGATTGAAATCGTAGAACATGATGTCTCTAACTTTGTTCTTCTTTCTCAAGATTGCTTTGGCTATTTGGGGTCTTTTGTTCCACATATCCTTTTACATTTATTTAACCCATTTAAAATCAGAGGGTCGTTCTTAATATATATTTTTGAATACAATGTATGATAGAGGTGTGGAGATTTGGACAAATAGTAAAACCTAAGGGAAACTAACGGCCATAGTCTCTGAAGGAAGGCATATAGAAATAAGAGAGGAATGTAGTTACTTTCAGGATAATAGTCTAAGTGCTACTTCACCAGTTTAGGAACATAGAAGAATATTTTTTGATATAAAGCCAGTTTTGAAGGAAACCTTGATTGCAGCCCATGAGGACTTTCACGTGCACAAAGTCATTAAATTATGGCAACCATTACACCCATGTTCAAATTAACAAAAGTGTGTGTGTTTAAAGAAAACAGAAGTGATACTATTTATTGTAGTTTTTGACAGTGACTATACTATCAGCCAGCATTTTCAATCAGTATATACTTCCAGGTTTCAAATGTGATAATGAAACAATAATTATTAATTTTGTCATGCTCAAAAGAGGGATATATTGTTTAACTACAGCATATGCTCATTTTCTAATTGGATTTTTTAAAAAAATATTGTGGGTTGATAGTTTTTTTATGTATTCTAGATCCTAATCTTTTATCGGATATGTGGTTTGCAAATACATTCTTCCAGTCTATACCTTGCCTTTTTACTCACTTAACGAGGTCTTTCCCAGACACACACACACACACACACACACACACACACACACACACACACAATTGAATTTGATGAGGACCAATTTCCAAGTTTCCATTTATGGATAACACTTTTGGTACCAAGTCTAGGAACTTTTTACCTCATGGTAGAGTCCAATGAGTTTTTCTTTTTGTTTTTGTTTTTTACCATATTTTTGAGAAGTTGGTTTACATAGTCCTATTTGAAGAAAGATTACATGTTATTTCAAAGTCATTTATAGGCTCCCTGTTTTTAATTGCTGTGAATTTGGGCACTCAGTCAAGTATTTGTATCTGTTTCCTATTTTGTATAACAATTTATTGTAAAATTGGTAACTTAAAACAACACAAATTTAATACTTACAGTTCTGGAGGTCAGAAGTCCAAAATGAGTCTCACTTGCTAAAATCAAATATTTATGTTCCTTTCTAGAAAGCGTATAGCATATTCTGTTTTCTTGCCTATTCCAGCTTCTAGAAGCTACTCCTATTCTTTAGCTCATGGCCCTATTCCATTTTTAAAGCAAACAATGGTTGTTCAGTTATTTCTCATATCACATCACCATTACATTTACTCCCCTGTGACCTTTTTACTTGTAAAGACCCTGGTGATTACCTAAGGCCTAACCCAATAATCCAGAATAATCCCCCAGCTCCAGGTACAGATAATTATCAATTTATATTCCATCTGCAACATTAATTTCCCCTCACCATTGATTATAGTCACAGGTTTCAGGGGTTAGCTCATGGGTATGTTTGGAGGAAATCATTATTCTGCTTACTACATTCTCTATAAATGTCAGCAAAACTGACGAGCAGAATAAAATGATCTGAACTAATCTCTTGGCATTGTGTAGATATAAACACCATAAAGAAAAATCATAATTTTAATTTTGAAAACTTTGTCTGACTTTCCTTCCTACTTCTTAAAATAAACATTATCACTTCATAGCATTAGTTGTGGTCACTATATGAAATGTACTCAGGAATTTGCTAGCAGAACTAATTAGTTGAGATTAATAAAAAAGAAATCTCAACTGTTCCTTGCCTTACTTTGTTTGTCTTGTACTACAAAGCAGGTTCTGAACAAGCAGTGATAAAGCAACGGAGGTGCAGGAACAGCTCTCTAGTGTTAGACCTCTTTCCCCAGGAGCTTAAAACCTGGAATATGAAAACAGTATTGAACAAAGACCACAAAGGGTGATATGTAAGAAAACACCATGTTAAAACTACCTCTTAAAAACAGTCCTGTTAACCACAGGTGAAAATTTGCCTTAGGATAAATTACTAAGTCTCCAAATCCTGTGTTGAACAGGATTTTAACACAACAACTTCCTAATAGTGTTAGCCAGGTGTAATATTACCTCAAAGGATAATATATTTTAAAGGAATATTTTTTTCTTAAGTTAGAATGGGAATGTCTCATTACATGCAAACCACAGTACCTGCTTTATTTTGCATATACCAAGGGGCAGAAAATGGAAAACATAAATGATTAACCATATATCTTTCAAAATGTTTAGAGGAAAAGTGGTAAGCTTGGCTTCAGTTGGTATTTTAAATTCTACATAAATATTTTAGCCTCAAAGATGTGGTATATTCCATTTCAAATTTTGTCTTAAGTTTTGTAAGACAATAGATAATTTTACTTAATTAATACCACTAACTGGATTTTTAAATTCTAGGTTTCTTTTTAATGCAGATTTCTACAATAATTATTTTGTTTTGGTTTTGTTGCATATCACAATAATACAATTTAAATTAATTTTAGATTAAAATTGTTTTTTGTATATTTTTAATTTGAGCTTAACTTTATATTTCTTCATGAAATATTTATTGAGTAGCTACTATATTCAGGACTTGTTTTATTTATACCTAGTGGATAGAGCAAAGACAAAATAGAAAGCTTCTCTCATAAATCTTATATTCTAATGAGGAAAGGAGAATACACACACAAAAGTAAGTAATTCTATATGTTGCATGAGATTATAAAATGAAGAACTTTAAAGCATTGTAAAAAATATAGGATGAAAAGAGAGATCTATCTTTTGGTTCAGGAAGTTATCTCAGCTATAACCTTTTTTACTACCTTATTGACAGGTAATGGTCACAGACAATATGCTATTTAAACTATCTTACATAAAAGTAATCCTCATCAACCTTAGCCAGGCAATGGAAATTCAGACTTAGACCACAGAACACAGTAGATATTTATTCTAAAATAGTTTCTTTATCAGCTGTCATAAAAATTATACTATAACTAAAGCACTTGGAAAAAATATTCTACTAAATGCTGAATAACACTTCAAACTTAAAGCAATCCTTAACCAGTCACAA
>NW_027423945.1:0-14613 GCF_036562045.2 Rhinolophus sinicus | reverse complement strand
TACCTTCTACTCAGTTTTGCTATGGACCTAAAATTGCTCTAAAAAATAAAGTCTTTTAAAAGAGAGGGAGGGACTGACACTTTTATGTGTCAGTTTGAGAGCTCCCACTCAGACTCATCATGACCATTGGTAAAGGAGAATATTCCAGTGTCTCTTTTGAGTCCAAAATAATGTTCAGCTCCTTTCACCTGCCACTGAGGCTTCGTCACGCAACTTGTCCCAGTGCCCTTGCTGGACTGAATTGTCTGCACTCTCTTCTCCATGCATCTCCTCCACACCAGCCAACCCAACCTCTCAAGTCTCCAGCCTCTCCTCCTTTGGGACTTGGGCACACACCATTCTCTCTTGGAAGGCTGCACCCTTGTCTGTGCTGTCACAAATGTTTGTCAAGTGGAAGACAAATGCACTCCCCGAATCCGACCATCTCTACGCCATTTTGAGATATGGTTCTATGAGAAATCTAAGAAAACATATACACACAGTCAGCTCGTTCATTGCTCAGTTATTAACCAAGATCCAGGAGGTGTTTGTTTTCTCCCACTTTTAGAGTGTATACTCGAAGGAATATCGCACACACACACGCACACACACACACACACACCGTATCTTTCTCTGAGAGACAGAAGGAAGAAAAGAAGGAAGAAGCGGTCTTGACTTGCTGGGAGGAGGTGGCGTCTTGCCATGAGGCGGGTGTAATTATTCCACACCCAGGCCCCATTCCTGGCTCCCAGATGTGATCTGGAGGATGGACTCCCACAGCCAAAGGGGCACACAAGGTATGATTATATCTGGGTGTTGCGAGGTGCTGATCCTTCATTCCAGTGCCAAGGAGGACAGACTAACTCTGGTGAGTCCCAACCAGGAGACCAATGTAAGCATAGTCAGTTTGGGTCAGAGAGTATTACACTAGGGTGAAGTCCCAGATTTAAATCCCCCACTGGGACACTTTTATTAAATGGTTTTCGGGATCTGTACATCTCACACGGGCTTTATCATTCTTATGAGGCAAGTCTAGAGAAGCCCTGACTTTTGAAGACCAGTGCATGGGCTTTGAACACACCCATGTTTCTCTTAAAGGGAATGAATAAGTTTCCTATAAGAGAAAACTGTGTCACCGCAGGTCTAACCGAGATGGTAACATTATCGTTGATAATACTATCCGTGAGCCAAGAAACCCGCATCACTGATGGCTCAACGTTGCCTCCCACCCAGGATGTGTACTGCTTGGAGCAGATCACAAAATAACTATACACCCCTGGCAGGCTGCCCTTGTCTCCTGCCCCAGGGGATTCTTCCTGCATCTACATCAGGGCCAGGATGTTTCTGGTCAGAAATGCTGCTCCATAGACGGAGCCCTGTAGAGAGGAGCTCGCAGTTCTCTTTCTGCCCGATATTAACCTGGAACAAATCCTGCCTCAGAGGGAGGCAAAGCTCAGATCAGGAACCAAGGCCTTGGCAGTTCTTTTTGTCAAGTGGCTTTGGTGTCCATCAAGTGTGTAACCCTCAAGTATTTGGGCTTCTCTCTGGGCCTTCCTACTTTCTTCCTCTCCGAGCCCTTGCTTGGCAAGCTGAAATCAAGGCCTGTTTTTATCCTGTGTGGCAGTCAGCTCATTGTTCAACATGAGCCGGGATGACACAAGCAGCTTAATTATTGCTCAAAGGGTATGAATGGGGTTGATATTTATATTCAGAGACACACAAAAGTATTAACGACAAATTTTACAGAGATTGATACTATGTATAGACATCATGGGCTATTATGGTATGGATTCAACGGACCAATAATTTGCCTTATGTACAAAGAATCTGAAAAGCTTAGCCAGGGCCCAGCATATCAGAGGCGTCAACGGCAGGCCGCTTCCATCCTTCTTGACTCTTTCCTCCTATTGGACACTAGGAAATGGAAGACTTGTCAAAATGGCAAGGCTGGTGATAGGATTCCAACTCTGTCACTAATGTTTCAATGGTGGCAGAAACTCTAAGACTGAATCATAAGCTGCAACGATCTTGGTCCAACTTTCTAAACTAATTGCCCTTCTATTATACTAGATTTTGTTTTGTTTTGTTTTGTTTTTTAAGGGGCAGAAGGATGTACCAATAATGAGAACAGAACCTCAAACAATGTTTCTGCAAAAGCCATTAAGCAGAGTGAAAGAAGTGGTGTGAAATATGAGCCAATCATTCAAATCGACTGTGGTCACTCTTTTAGAAACTCCCCGCCTCAGCCTTCCAAGCGCTCATTGCTGGATTCCAGCAAGCAGCGTTTGTTGAGAACCTCTGAGGTGCAGCATCTGCCTGTTCTGGGCACTGGGAAGACAAACGGCCAAGGTTGGAGGGAAGGACAGGCTGGCTGAGGGTAGCAGTAGAGCAATGACAAGGGAGGGGTCAAGGCTTTGGTGTCAATGGCATGATGTTGTTGGAGTGGAATTCAGGCGGCGGGGCCTGGAGGAGGGATCAGGAGATGAAACCTGAAAGGAGGCGGGACGCCCACCACAGACACCATTTGTGGACTTGACCCTGGGGAGGAAGCCCTGGGACCAGATCAGCATTTTTCTGGCCACAGTTGAAGAGGAGCTTTTGTCACAAGCGTCTGATGACAAGGCTTGAGACTGCATGTGTGTGAGCAGGTGCGCACCGAACGCCAGGAAGCAGCACTCCCAAGCCTGCGGGAGAAGCAGTCGTGAGCAAACAGACCCCAGTGTGAGGCGCGCTCTCGGCACACCGCTCAGCCATGAAGGGCACAGGCTTGGAGGCGGAAAGAGCTGGGTTCAAATTCTGCCCCTGCCACTTATGAGTTATGCTAACCCTGTCTCAGCCACAGTTCCCTCACTAGTAGTAAGGTGACCTCACGGAGCTGTGGCAGAGTGAACTGAGGGGTGTGCGCCGTGGGACAGTGCGCGGTAAACAGAACCTGGCATCATCGGTGAGATCAGCCCCAAGGATGGGGTGGGGGGGGGGGCTTGGGATTGGCCAAGGGGATAGAGACGAAACAGTCCCTGAATAAGAGGAGGGAAGAGCCGTGCTGGAGAAGCCGAGAAGGCAGAGGATGGGGATAACTGGGACCTTGGTGAAAATGGTTCCACTGGCGTGCAGTGCAGGGTGGACGGCTTGTTGGAGCCTGGATCGAGCAAGGGAGGAGCTATGCAGAAGTGGTACGAGGCAGAGAAGGAACGCAAGTTGTCAGAATTCCACTGTGTGGGTTTGGTTTGCTTTTGGAGAGACATGTGAGGATGTGTGTAGGATAAGTCTAACGGCTGATCTTTCCCTTAGGTCTCACTGTGTGTTCTGATTCATTCAGATGGAGTAAAGGAAAAGTGCCCTTCCAGTGTCTAATCAGTGTCACCAATGGAGTCGGTCTCAACAGGATCCCTTTATTCCCTACTGGTGTCCTAAAGCAGTGATTCTCAGTGCAGATTTGGCCTCTGGGGGACAGTTGGTGATGTCTGGAGACATTTGGGGTTGTCCTGACCACAGGGGGCTTCTGGTTGGCAGAGGCTGGGGGTGCTATTAAACGCTTGCAATACACATGACAGCCCCCACCACAGAGAATCACCCAGCCCCAAATGTCACTAGGACGAGGCTGAGAAATCTAGGATTGAAGAAGTGTTTCTTGCAAACCTACTGTGTGCTGGCGTTAGGAACTGGGAGCAGGGTGGGGAGGAAGACAGTCCCTGGTGTACAGCCTCGGGGAAGACAGTTTATTTATTTATATTATTTATTTTAGCTTAATCCTCATCTGTTTTTTTGTTTGTTTGTTTGTTTGTTTTTGTTTTTTTTTTTGGGCGGGGGTTATAGGAACTTTCGTTTAACTATTTAAGAAACTGCCAAAATGTTTTCCAAAGTGTGCTTTAGCACTATACATTTCCACCAGTAATTTATGAGGTCCCATTTTTTCCCCAAATTCTTGCCACCACTTGATATTATCAGTCTTTTTGATCTTAGCCATTCTAGTTCACATGTAGTAGTATCTGATTGCGGTTTTAATTTGCATTTCTCTAGTGACTAATGATGTTGAGTATATTTTCAAGCCCTTATTAGTCAACAGAGTATCTTTTATTACATGTGTATTTAAATAGTTTGCTCATATTGTCTGCAAACACACTTTTTAATCCTGAAAAAAATGTGTTAACGATTTTATTTTATTATTATTATTTTTTTACTTTCACTAGATTTTTTTTTTTTTTCAGTTTCAGGTGTCAGGGAAGACAGTTTAGATCAGCAACTGAATTCAGCTGCTGAAGGCCGCCTGTGGGACAACCGGCTGTGGAAGGAACCCAGGGGAGGGACTCCGCTGGGCGCTGGAGCCAGAAAGACACGGACAGCCACACCGGAAAAGGAGTAACTGTTAGCCAGGGAAGGGCCAAGGGGGCTAAGTGGGTGCAAAGGGTTCCAGGAGAGGAAGAACAGGTCGTGCAAAGGCCGGGAGGTGAGTACCAGCCTAGTGGACCCGGGACTGGAGGTGGGGACGGGACATGGATAAGGAGGTGGCGGGAGAGGGAGGGCAGCCCAGAGCTCTGCCAGCCTGCCATGCGCGGAGCCTGCGTCCAGAGGGCCATGGGCGGGCCCGAGAGCAGGCAGGTGACAGGAGAATCACAAGGGGTGCTGCCAGGACGGGACAGCAATACACACGTTGTGGGGCAGAGCCAAGGGTGTGACAGCAGGACTGGAGGGAGAAGAAGAGATCCAGGAGGCAGAAGCAGCAGGTTTTGGGGTTGTTGGGGAATAGAGCACAAGCAAGTGTGGTGATGAAAGGTGACACCCACACATCCTCCTTGGGTAGCTTATACATTCAGAGACCTCTGATGTTGTGCTTAAGCTATTGAGGCCACTCATAACTAGGCTTGGAAGAGCTTGGCTGATTAAAGCACCTGCAGCCTCTGATTTCCTGGCTACTATGGGCTCACCAGTTTGGGTAGCTGTGAGCAGACCATACACTTCAGAGGGTGTGTTTATAGATTCCAGACCGAAGCGTGGAGAGGAAGTCTCGGAAGGTCATTAAGCCCGGGCTATGAATGGGGCTTGGCTAAGACGTTGTGGGACCAGGAATGGGGTTCCCCACGTCTATGAGGGTTTTCACCACTGAACTATTTGTGTCACTGGGTCGCTGAACCATCTGAACTTGGTCAAAAGGAATCAGGATATGGCTTTATTTCACTCCTAACATTATGTGGATGAACCTTGAAAACATGATGTGGGGACAGAGTCCCAAAGAGCAGTTTCCAGGCTCTCGGGCTCACGTGGAAAGGTGCTGGCTTGGGTAGTAAATGGCCATTAACTGTGACTGGTTGGTCATCAGCTGTAACCAGTTTGCCAATTAGCCACTGATATAACTGATATATTAGCCACTGATATAACTGCTGTGACTGCGTTGGTTGATTGGTTGGTTGGCAGGCAGAGGGGCGAGCGTCGGATTGCAGATCGTGTGGATCCTACTTCTTGTGTGAGTCTTGCCCGGCCGCCAGAGACTGGGGTGCAGGAAGACCCCTTGTTGGGGTACTAGCGGATGTTTGCTTCCTGTGTCTCCAACCCAGCCGCCAGCGAGAATATAGTGGTATGACTCCCCTACCTATGGCTCAGTGGGTGTGCCTTTTTGGCCTCACCATGTCCTGCGTTCTTATGTGGGGAGCAGGAGCTGAGACCCGGCATGATACCCTGCATGACACATGATGTTAAGTGAAAGAAGTCAGATGCACAAGGCCATAACTATAGGATTCCATTTGCATGAAATATCTTGAATATAGGCAAATTCATAGAGATGGAAAGTAGGTTAGTGACTGCCGGGGGCTGAGGGGAGGGGGTGACGCGTGATTGCTAGTGGGGATGGGGTTTCTTTTTGTGGTGATGAAAGTATTCTACAATTGACTGGTGATGGTTACCTGTGAGTGTACTAAAAACCACTGACTTACACTTTAAATGGGTGAGTTTTACAGTATGTGGATTATAGCTCTATAAAGTTGTTACATCTATGTATCTATCTAGAAAGATCCACACTCTTACACCAGTACTTCCTGATACACTCCCTGTAAACCAAGAGACAAAAGACATTTCATTTAATGTTATCTATCTTAAATATTTAAGTGTTCAGAACAATTATATATTTAAGAGTGAAAGATTAATGCAGTTTTTCCTAACCTTGGTGTGGTGGGGGCCATTTCAGAATCATTTGTGGGGCTTTAAATTTTTTAATTTAATTTTTATTTTTTTATTTATTGGGGTGACATTGGTTAATAAAATTATATAGGTTTCAAGTACACATTTCTATAATACGTCATCTATATATTGCGTTGTGTATTCACAACCCAAAGTCAAGTCTCCTTCCATCACCATATATTTGACCCCCTTTACCCATTTCTACCTCTCTCCCTTCCTCCTTTCCCTCTGGTAAACACCATACTGTGTCTATGAGTTTTTGTTTTTTTGTTTGTCTTGTTCGTTTGTAGCTTTCAGTTTTATATCTATATCCCACATATGAGTGAAATTATAATGGTTCTCTGCTTTTTCTGTCTGACTTATTTCACTTAGCATGATAATCTCAAGATCCATCCATGTTATGCATAAATGGCAATATTTCAGCTTTTCTTATGGACGAGTAATATTCCATTGTGTATATATATGCCACATCTTCTTTATCCAATCATTTATCGAAGGACATTTTGGTTGTTTCCATGTCTTGGTCACCGTGAATAATGCCGCAATGAACATAGGGGTACATATATCTTTATGGATAAATGTTTTCAGATTTTTTTGGTATATACTCAGGAGAGGGATTGCTGGGTTGTATGGTAATTCTATTCTTGATTTTTTGAGGAACCTCCATACTGTTTTCATAGTGGCTGTACCAATTTACATTCCCACCAGCAGTGCATAAGAATTCCTTTTTCTCCACAGCCTCTCCAACACTTGTTATTACTTGTCTTGTTGATAATAGCCATTCTAACAGGAGTGAGGTGGTATTTCATTGTGGTTTTGATTTGCATTTTCCTAATAACTGGTAAAGTTGAGCACTTTTTCATATCTCTATTAGGCATTTGTTTGTGTGATTCTTTATATATTTGGGATATTAGCCCCTTATCAGAAGTGTGGTTTGCAAATATCTTCTCCCGTTTGGTTGGTTGCCTCTTTGTTTTGTTTGTGGTTTCTTTTGCTGTGCAGAAGCTTTTTAGTTTGATGTAGTCCCATTCACTTATTTTTGCTTTTACTTCCCTTGCCTTTGAGGTCATATTCATAAAATCCTCTCTGAACCCAAGGTCCATAAGTTTAGTACCTATGCTTTCTTCTATGCAGTTTGTTGTTTCAGGTCTTATGTTTAGGTCTTTGATCCATTCTGACTTAATTTTGGTACATGGTGACAGATAGCAGTCCAGTTTCATTCTTTTGCACATGGCTTTCCTATTCTCCCAGCACCATTTATTGAAGAGGCTGTCTTTTCTCCATTGTATGTTTTTGGCTCCTTTGTTGAAAATTATCTGCTCAATTCTATTCCATTGGTCTGTGTGTCTGTTTTTCTGCCAATACCATCTTGTTTTGATTATTGTTGCCTTGTAGTATAAATTGAAGTCAGGGAGTGTGATACCTCCAGACTTTTATCTCAGGATTGCTCTGGCTACTAGGGGTTTTTTGTGATTTCATACAAATCTGATGATTTTTTGTCCTACTTCTTGAAAAAATGCCATTGGGATTTTGATGGGGATTGCATTAAATCTGTATATGGCTTTTGGTAATATAGCCATTTTAATTATGTTGATTCTTCCAATCCATGAGCATGGAATGTCTTTCCATTTCTTTGTGTCTTCTTCAGTTTCTTTTAAGAATGTCTTATAGTTTTCAGTGTATAGATACTTCACATCCTTTGTTAAGTTTATCCGTAGGTATTTTATTCTTTAAGTGCAATTGCAAAAGGAATTGTTTTTTTTCCATTTATTTCTGAAATATCCTTGTTAGTATGCAATGGATTTTGTACGCTGACTTTGTATCCTGCAACTTTACTGTATTTGTTTATTGTCCCTAATAATTTTTGGTGGAGTCTTTAGGGTTTTCTATATAAATAATCATGTCTTCTGCAAAATGTAACGATTTAACTTCTTCATTCCCAATTTGGATGCCTTTTATTTCTTTCTCTTGCCTGATTGCTCTGGCTAGAGCTTCCAATAATATGTTGAATAACAGTGGTGATAGGGGACAGCCCTGTCTTGTTCCTGATGTAGAGAGAAAGGCTTCAGTTTTCACTGTTAATTATGATATTAGCTGAGGGTTTGTTGTATATGGCCTTTATTATGCTGAGGTACTTTCCTTCTATACCCATTTTATTAAGTGTGTTAATCATAAATGGATGTCGTATTTTGTTAAATGCGTTTTCTGCATCTGTCAATGTTATCATGTGATTTTTTACCTTTATTTTGTTTATGTGATGTATCACATTGATAGATTTGAGTATGTTGAACTATCCTTGTGCCGCTGGGATGAACCCCACTTGGTCGTGATGAATAATCTCTTTAATCTTTTTAATGCATTGTTGTATTTGATTTGCTAGAATTTTATTTAGGATTTTTGTGTCTGTATTCATCAGATATTGGTCTGTAGTTTTCTTTTTTTGTGTTATCCTTACCAGGTTTTGGTATCAGGATAATGTTGGCCTCATAAAATGAGTTAGGAAGTATTGCCTCTTCTTTAATTTTTTTTCCAAGTCAAGTTGTCCTTTCAATTTTAGTTGTGGAGGGTGCCGTTCAGCTTCAAGTTGTTGTCCTTTCAGTCTTAGTTGTGGAGGGCGCAGCTCAGCTCCAGGTCCAGTTGCCGTTGCTAGTTGCAGGGGGCGCAGCCCACCATCCCTTGCGGGAGTCGAACTGGCAACCTTGTGGTTGAGAGGATGCGCTCCAACCAACTGAGCCATCCGGGAGCTCAGCGGCAGCTCAGCTCAAGGTGTTGTGTTCAATTTTAGTTGCAGGAGGGCACTGCCCACCATCCCTTGTGGGAGTTGAGGAATTGAACTGGCAACCTTGTGGTTGAGAGCCCACTGGCCTATGTGGGAATCGAACCAGCAGCCTTCGGAGTTAGGAGCATGGAGCTCTAACCACCTGAGCCACCGGGCCGGCCCCCTCTTCTTTAATTTTTTGGAAGAGTTTGTGCAGAATTGGTATTAGATCCTCTTTGAATGTTTGGTAGAATTCACTAGTGAAGCCATCTGGTCCTGGACATTTGCTTTTGGGGAGGTTTTAGATGATTGTTTCAATTTCCTTAGTGTTGATTGGTCTATTTAGATTTTCCAGTTCTTCGTGATTCAGTCTAGGAAGGCTATATATTTCTAAGAAAGTGTCCGTTTCTTCTAGGTTTCTTCTTGGTATTCTTGTATGATCCTTTGTATTTCTGACTACCACTCTGCCTTTATCCAATCATCTATTGAAGGACACTTTGGTTATTTCCATGTCTTGGTCACTGTGAATAGTGCTGCAATGAACATAGGGGTACAGATATCTGTTTTCCGATTTTTGGGGAAGGTACCCAGAAGAGGGATTGCTGGGTCATATGGTAATTCTATTCTTACTTTTTTGAGGAACCTGCATACTGTTTTCCACAGTGGATGCACCAAATTACATTCCTACCGGCAGTGTATGAGGGGTCCTTTTTCCTATGGGACTTTTTCAAATGACTAGTGCCCAGCCCCAGCAAAGCACCCCTTTCGCTGATCCTGAAGTCCCCACTTCTGACTCACTGCATTAGAGGAATTCCCCAGAAAATAAGGACACAGACTCGAAAACTCATCATTCCCACTGTTACATAAGATAATTCTGGAAGTTCTAGCCAGGGTGACATAAGTCAGAAGACAGAGAAAAGAGGTATAATTATCCTAGAAGGGAGCATAAATCATTGTTCAGCTAAATTTTATTTTTTGATACTTGAAATACAACTTTATTCTGACTCTAAATGAAAAGGAATGGGAATGACAGTAACAAACAAGATTTCCCCACTGAATATTGTGAAGTGACTGTAGCAGTCTTATATTTGAAACTCAATAAGGAAACACCTGTGTTCCAAAACAGCTAAATATGCAGGTTCAAAAAAGGAAGGTCACACTCACTCCAAAGCCCATCCATCTCCTTCAGCATCCAAAGAGTAAGCACATGTTCTGCTATGTAATAAAGTGGCAAACACGCTGCACCACTGACATCACAGGACAGTGGCCTGTAAAACTAGACTTCTGGTGCTGGCCCCAGCTTCACTTTCACAGGTCATCATCCTCGTCTGGTAGAGCAGTTGTCTGAACAACCTAGAGAGAGAGAGAGATCGTGACACTCCCGATGGGGCTGTTGGGAATATGTCCACTCCAACAGCAGGAACCCAACCAGACCTCGCACCTCTAGGTCATGCTCCTACTGTGCTGCCAAGCTGGGTCCATAACAACCTCAGGTGGGGCAAGGGCAGGCATGGCAACAAACTCCAAGTTAGGGTCTCCGATGAGTTTTCGAGCAAGCCAGAGGAAGGGCTTTTCAAAGTTGTAATTACTTTTGGCAGAGATGTCATAGTACTGAAGATTCTTCTTTCGGTGGAAGACAATTGATTTTGCCTTCACTTTCCTGTCCTTAATATCCACTTTGTTGCCACACAGCACGATGGGGATGTTCTCACATACTCGTACCAGATCTCTATGCCAGTTAGGCACATTCTTGTAAGTAACTCTCAAAGTTACATCAAACATTATAATGGCACACTGGGCTTGGATGTAATAGCCATCTCTCAGTCCACCAAATTTCTCTTGACCGGCTGTATCCCATACATTGCACTTAGTAGGTCCTCTGTTGCTATGGAACACGAGGGGATGGACCTCAACTCCCAAGGTAGCTACACACTTCTTCTCAAATTCATCAGTCAGATGACGTTTCACAAATGCAGTTTTTCCGGTCCCACCATCACCAACCAATTCAAGTTTGAACTGAACTTGGGGTTCTCCTTGGGCAGCCATCGTGATGTTACTTCCAGAAATGCCTCCGGGCCCGTCTGAGCCATTCAGCTAAATTGATGCTAGATCTAAAAATGCCCAAAGAGAATGCCTGGGGAAGCTATTCCAGGCCAGGAGAAACTTCAGTTAGGCCGCTGGATAGTAAGTACGCAAAAATCAACAACCTTTCTACATCCCTACTGTAGTCGCTTAGAAATTAGAATGGAAACAAAGTCCTTTCACAAAAACAACAAACTCTCATATATGAAGCAATAAGCATGCTATGAAAAGCGGGAACCTGTATGATGAAAACTCCTCAACTTTACCAACAGCCAAAAAGAAGACATGGAGAGCTACCCTCCCAGATGGGAAGATGACATCTTGCAAAGTCGTTCAAACTTCTTAGATTAATTTGCTGGCCTAATGTGATTCTGAGCAAAATGCTGATGATAAAATAGCAAATGAAAAAAGAAACATGGGTAAAAACCCACACATGTTAAGATTGCTGCATTTCATTGTGTATGAACTTTATATCCAAAGAAAACCACGGTAAACAAGTATGGATCGCTAGTTAGGGAATGCTTGCTGAAATACTTACGCGAGACACGTACTGATGTCTGCCATTCACTACAAAATGCACCAAAGAATACGTTGGATTGGTTGATGGATAGAGGATGGACAAACAGGTAGATGTGTGAAAAAGGAAACCTAGTAAAATGGTAATGGTAGAATCGAGGTGGGAAGCGTTTGCGTGTTAGCTGAAAAAATGTTTTCAAACTTGTTGAATATTTGGAAGTTTTCAGAATAAAACATTAGGCTTCCCTCCTCATGACCATGGCTTTGAGCACCTTCAGGCCCCTGCAAGCCTCAAAGAGCAACGAAAACCAAAATGCATACATATAAAATATGATACCAATTTTTAAAATGTAAGCTGAAAAAAGACAGGGAGGAAATGGGCTAAAATATTAACTGTAGTGAAATTACACATGGCTTTAATTTAGTTTTCATACTCCATGTACTGACCAAGTCTTCTTTTATGAAATCCATGTACCACTTTTATCATGAAAACAGTATCGCCTGCCCACTCACCCGCCCTCTGGCCCAGTGAGAAAGATCCACCAGGTGGCAGCATCTCCCCAGTTGTGCTTCCCTCCTCAGGACCGCGGCTGGGAGCGCCTGCAGGCCTCCACGCCCTGATCACAGCTCTCCAGCTAGGACCTAACCGACCCCTGACTCATTTATTTGGAGTCCTCATGTTGCAGCCCCGCCCCATCTTCATCTTTGCCGATCTTTGCCGATCACGGTGCTTCTTTCATCCACACCCTCCGGCTTTCTATAGTGTTTGTCAGTTATTTAACATTTCTTATTTTAAGTGATCTTTGTCCAGAAACTAAAAGGAACAATTTACAATTTTTTTCTATGTAATAATGTAAAAATACCTGCAGGCAGAAAAAAAAACACCCACAGATAAAGAATTATAAAATGACAATTGAGAAATATATTTGCAACATACGTGACAAAGGGCTGATTTACCTAATTTATGCAGAGCTCAAAATCAAAAGTTAAAAAAAAGATGAAAAGGGCCAGTCTGGTGGCTCAGGCAGTTAGAGCTCCGTGCTCCTAACTCCGAAGGCTGCCAGTTCGATTCCCACATGGGCCAGTGGGCTCTCAACCACAAGGTTGCCAGTTTGACTCCCGCAAGGGATGGTGGGCTGCACGTGCACCCCTGTAACTAGAAAACGGCAACTGGACCTGGAGCTGAGCTGCCCTCTCCACAACTAAGACCGAAAGGACAACAACTTGAAGTTGAACGGCACCCTCCACAACTAAGATTGAAAGGACAACAACTTGACTTGGAAAAATGTCCTGGAAGTACACACTGTTCCCCAATAAAGTCCTATTCCCCTTACCCCCCCCAAAAAAGATGAAAAGATTAAAAACCCAATAGAAAAAAAGATGAAGTAAACAAAAGGATACAAAGAAACATAAATCACTAATAAACAGGGAGAAAATGTTGAACCTCACTCAGAATAGAAGAAATGCAAACCAAAACCGTCATGGGCTATAATTTCCTACAAACTGCCAACAGTGAAACGATACCTGCTGGTGTTGGGACTGGGGATTGATTGGGAAAGGAGTATTGTAAAACATTAAGTGAGGCAACGTTCTGAAGGAAAATTTGACATCTGTTAAATTTATAAATGCGTAGCCATTTAGCAAGACCCTCTTTGGAATTTACACTATAGAAATATTTATGTAATATCACTGAATATGCATATATATACACATATATGATATTCATTGCAATATTTTCATCCTAGCAAAAACAAAACAAAATCTAAAAACAAGAGAGAACTTGAAGCAACCAAAGCATCTGAACAGTATTTTTTAAATAAGAAGAGGCTTGATGATAGGTAAACAAAGCAAAAATTAGGTATCAAAACCAAGGTCAAGGTTAGCACCCAAATAGCAGAAAAGTTGACTTTATGTGGAGAGAACGACTGCACCCTGTTCTATCTTCCCTAGTTAGATTCTCAGAATCCTGAGTCAATGGTAAAGTGACATTATGGGTGATTTTTTTCTTTCTTTGTACTTGTCTGGGTACATTCAATTTTCTATAATGAGCATGGATTAATTTTTAATAATGTTATATGTAGTATCTTTATCAATGTGTAAAGAACACCTCGGAGTTTATAAACGACTGTACAATCGTAAAGCATTCTTCTATTTCTCCACTTGAGGGCAGCATAAGCATATCAAATATAAAAATAGTTTCAAGGTATTTGGTCTGAAATTGAACCTGCTGTTAATTCAGTTATTTTGACATACTACTTGCACAAACAAATTTTTCATTAAATTGTTTATTTTTCTGATAAAATGACTATATAGTCATTATATAAATTGATATATAGGAGAAAACACATTACCTATAGTTACACTACTCAGATATAGCCAAGGTTGACAATTTGGCATTTATCTTCATTTATGACGTGATGGAAAGAGGAAGCTATGCATTTTTAAAATAAAATGTGTCCCCCGAAGTATATGGCCATACCACCTTGAATGTGCCCGATCTCGTCTGAAAAGAAAATGTGCCCCCTTTACAATTGTTTTCTAATCTACCCTTTCGCCTCAAATGTCTCCTGAGCATTTCCGTTTCCCTAAATTCTTTGATATGGTGGTTCTTAAAGGCTGCCTGCTGTTCCAGCTTGTGGACACAATGTAACTTACTTAACTGATTTAAATTGGCCATTTAGGCTGTTTTAACTGGCTTTAAATTATAAAACTTCCCCAGGCATGGAAAAATGTAACTATCACCCAGCTAATCACTACTTAAATTTGATACAGGTTAATTTTTGCCATCTTTGCTTCAGATATTTTTTAAAAGAAAAGTTTACAAGCAGATTTGAAGTTCTCTCTATCCAATTAATTCCTATCCTTCCTAAAAGTCACCTCTAATCTGAAGTTGGTGTTTATTTTTTCTTATCCTTCATCTCAGGTTTTAATTCAAAAGTGTGTTCCATAAACAATATAGTATTGTTTGAGTTTTTAAATTCTACAAATAAATGTAATCGTGAGTTCATATCCTTTACTCACTTCACATTATGATTTCAAGATTTAACCATGTTGATAAAGACCTACTTAATTGCAACTGCTTTATTATGATTTAGAAATATCACTTA
>NW_027423944.1:0-14659 GCF_036562045.2 Rhinolophus sinicus | reverse complement strand
TATCACAAGGAAATAAAATAAAGGTAAATTAAGAGATAAGAAGAGAGAAACTAGTTTTTTTTCCAGTGTTATGTATCCAAGTATGTGTTCATTTACGTTTTCAGTGTCATTGAGTAAATACCTTCTCTCTGTGCAGCTTGGTGCTAGAAGTGAGGAACTAAAACAAATAAATAATACAACAAGAACACATCTTACTCAATTTATTTTGATCTAAAAAAGTAAGAATATTTGTCGTGCGGGGAAGCCTGCGGGGTCTCTGCTCCCGCACCCCATACAAGAACGCAGGACATGGTGAGGCCAAAAAGGAACACCCACGGAGCCATAGGTAGGGGAGTCATACCACTACGGTCTCACTGGAGGCTGGGTTCACTGGACGTGCGACCTGCTGTCCCTTTTGTCTGCAACCCACCGACGACTCTCTTTCACTCTCCTCCACTCTCCTCCGTAGCCGCAGCAGTTATATTAGCAGCTAATTGGCTAACTGGCTACAGCTGACGGCCAATCAGCCACAGCTGATGGCCATCTACTACCCGAGCCAGCACTCCTCCACGTGAGGCCGAGAGCCTGTAAACTACTTTCTGGGGCTCTGTCCCCACACTCCACCCCTACAGGTTCTCGCCTCACAATCTAGGTGACAAGCGTCTTCCGCGAGGGTCCCTGTGCCATATTAGCCTACTGACACCTACGGACGAAAAGAAACGGTAGTCTTCGGAACCAACAATGGCAAATCCCTTCCATCTGGGAGGATACATGCCAGCTTCTTGTCCTGGGAAAGGAGGGTTGCTGCCACTGGCACCTTTCCCGGTTTGTGGTACCAGACCTTTATGGCAGTGCTTGGGGTCCCTTGCATAGTTTCAACATGTAACAGAACAGGGGACCCCATAATAGGCCATAGTGAGAGCACATAGTTCCCTCGCAAAATCATCCCGGTATCGGGACCTCTGTATACTACAGTCATTGTGGTGGCCACTCAGCCACCACCCCTGGCGTCACTTGCAAATCATGAGTCAAACCGGCATCCCATGGGGCTATCAGACACCACCACCGACAGTGGGGGCTTTTGACCTGCCAGGGCCAAGTCCATTGCTGCCGTTCCCCTGCTTTCAAGCATGTGGGTGCTGACAGCAAAATGTTCCCATTTCTACCGTAGCCTGGCTTTAACAGTCTCATTGGTGGTAACTTGTAATTGAATGGGAGCGGCCGTTCGATGTAGCAGAGCTTCTACTGGTGCGGGCCCTCCCTTCCGTGGTCTCTCATTCAGGACTCTCAGGACGTCCCATAGACGCGAGGCCCAGTCACGCATCGTGGGAGGGTGTTTTGACACCCGGAGACCTTGCTTCAAAAGACCATTATAACGTTCAATCATGCCAGCTGCTTGCGGATTGTACGGGGTGTGAAACAACCATTGCACATCCATCCTGGCAGCCCAGTGCTGCACTTCTTGCCCCGTAAAATGGGTACCCCTGTCACTTTCAATGACTTGGGGGCGCCCATAGAGGGCGCACAGTCGTGTAAGGGCGACCACTGTATGCCGCTGATCTGTAGCCAGACAGGGCCAAGCAAACATCAACCCCGTAGCAGTGTCCACTGCTGTAAATGCATATATCGCATTGCGGGCCTTAGGCAGGGGTCCAATGTAATCCACTTGCCAGCGAGTGAGGGGCACCCTCCCTCGCGTAATCTGCTGTGTCTCCCAGGGGAGCCTCCGCCTTTGGGGGATGTCCTGGGCACAGACGGCACAGTCATAGCAGGCATCTGCTATCTCCTGCCATTTCAAAGGCAGGCCCCAGCGTCTGCTCACCTGCCACATGGTTCGGCTTCCAGCGTGCTGTAATTTCCTATGCAGCCAATGGGCCACATCAGTGGCAGGAGCCCGCTCTAACCATCGTACCCGTGCTAAGGCGTCTGCTTCATCATTACCTGGGGACACTAAGGGGGAGTGACCTGTGACATGCATTAAGGTCACCTCCTTTCTCTGCCCTAGGTCCCAGAGGTCCTGCCACATGGCTTGACCCCACAGTGGACGGTGTCCCACCAACCAGTTTTGGTGTTTCCATGTAGGCAGCCACAGCGTTAGGCCCCGGAACACCGCCCAGCTGTCAGTGCAAATAACTAGGGGCCCAGGCTCGTGGCTGATCACCATCGACACAGTCCGTAATTCAGCCCACTGGCTACTCTGGACCATTCCAGTATCAAACCAAATGGTATCTGTTTTGGGCTGCACACCAATAGCCGTCCAAACAGCTGCAGCCCCTCGGCTAGAACCATCGGTAAACCAGGCATCCTCAGGTACTGGGGACTGTCCTTCTTTGTAGGGCGAGGGCTCCAAGTCCTCCCCTCTAGGCAGAGCACTTGGCTCAGCCTGGGCTATAAGCTCCACAGGCCCCAGGACCTGTTGTAGCTCTGTGCTCAAAGGGCTTGAACTAAGGGTGCTATGTTGCTCCAAGTAGGCACCCCACTTGGCGAGGGTGGTGGTCTGTGCCACCCCCGTTTTGGGTCCCTGGGTCTACGTACGGACCCACCCCTGGACAGGATACGTTGTTCTTACCAACACGCGTGCCGTTCCTGTGATGGCTTCTGTGGCCACTAGGGCTGCATACACAGCAGCCAGCTGTTTCTCTATTAGAGAGTAGCGGACCTCCGCTCCTTTCCATAATTGGGACCAAAATCCCACTGGCAACCGGAGACGCTCCTGCCGTTGCCAGAGGCCCCATCCGTACCCCTCTTGGGTTACGTGAACATCAAGTTCAAATGGGCGGCCTGGGTCCACTACTTGCAGAGCCTGTGCCTGCTGCACTGCCCGTTTCGTGGCAACGAAGGCTTGCTCTATAGCCTCAGTCCAATCCCATGAGGCCCCCTTTTTTATCATATTGTACAAGGGCCTTGCCATTTGTGCTAAATGGGGTACAAACGCCCGCCAATATCCTAGCAGACCCAAATACGTCTGCAGTTGGGAGACCTTGGTTGGCCGGGGAAAGGCCTGTATTTTGTCAATGATTGCCTCAGGTATAACCTTTGTCTTACCCGACCACACAACACCCAAAAACTTGACGGATAAGCCAGGGCCTTGGACCTTTTCCTCATTCACCGCCCAGCCGCGTGACTTCAGGTGGCGGAGAAGAGAGGGAGCTGCTTGCTCTAAATCAGAAAGAGAATCTGAGGTTAACAGAATGTCATCAACATAATGAAACAAGGCCACAGAGGATGGATGATCCCACTGTGCCAAATCCTGGGCCACAAGCCCGTGGCAGATAGTGGGGCTGTGCAAGTATCCTTACGGAAGGACTTGAAAAGTCCACTGACGCCCATCCCACGTAAAAGCAAACTGCTCTTGACACTCGGGTGCAATGTCAATGGAGAAAAAAGCATTGGCCAAGTCCACTACATAGTGATATGTCCCCAGGCGGACAGTCAGACGATCCATTAAATCATGAATTGAAGGCACTGCAGAGTGCAAGGGTGGCGTCACCTTTTTTAACTCCCTATAGTCCACAGTCATTCGCCAGGTCCCATCTGGCTTCTTGACAGGCCATACTGGGGAGTTAAAGGGACTGTGCGTTGGCCTCACAATATGTGCCTTCTCCAATTCCAATATTGTATGACCGATCTCCTCCTGTCCTCCTGGCAGGCGGTATTGTCGCACTGTAACCACGCGCCAGGGCTGTGGCAACGCTTGAGGAGGGTGGTGAGCATGTCCGCGTGTCATCGCTTTCACCACCCGTATCCGGAGACGGAACTCTCCTACCGACGTCTGTAAGCTGAGGCCATGTAGCACGTCCACCCCTAGAATATATTCCGGAACGGGGGAGACATAAACCTTGTAGGTACGAGGAGGAAACCTTCCTATACCCAGTGGTAAGGAAACGGCTTTCACAGTCAGTTTTTCCCCCGTAGCCATCAATGCAGATTGCTGGTCCAGGGAACAGTTCTGGGTTCCCGTAAACGAGACTGCAGTCAGCACCAGTGTCAACTAGAGCCAAAAACCTCTGTACATTCGAAGGGGACCAATGTATGGACAGTTCCACGTGGGGCCTCCGGTCCTTGCTCGTCCCCTCTGACCGGGTACCTTGGCCCCACCCCTAATCAAGCTGAAAGGAGTCGGCCTCAAGCGGCTGCATGAAGTCCTGGAGGGACACGGGTCGCACTTTCCCAGACTCCTCCTTTATGCTTCTCCGGAATTGTTGTTCCGGACGCAACTGTTTCCAAAGTTCAAGCAGGAGTGCATTGGGTTGCTGGTCTATTTTTTCCTGATCAACCCCTGCTGCCACGAGATCACGCCACATCTGTGCGCGTGTTACTCTCTGAGGCCCGCGACTTCGCCCCTTTACCTTTGGTTTGGGCTTCCAGGTCTCAACTGTGCGGGCCTCCTGTCTTAACTTCCTTCGCCTCTGGCTTTCAACATCCCCTAGGGTGGCCATGGCAGTTGTAACTTCATGGATCCGTCGCCCTACATATGGTGTAAGAATAGCAACCAAGGATCCAAAAGCACTCGCAGGTGCAGTATCCAAAACCAGATCTCTCATGCTGGCAGTAAAAAGCTCATCATCTGGGCCCTGCATGTTGAGGTTAAAAATAGCATGTCTCATACCCATTTCACGGATTATTTGCGTAAGTTCTGTATATGACTGCCACTGACTCACAGTGTCTGGCAGCTCGCCAGCCTGTCCCCATACGGTGCGTACCACAGCAGTGAGCCACGCCATTAGAGAATGGTTGCCCTGGTTGTTGGCCAATCTATGGCAGTTTTGTAACCTTTGTCGCAGGGACGGATGCACTGTCACGAAGGCTAGCTTTTCCATCTCGCCTGGGGAGCAGAGAATGCTGTCTGCTCCCTCATCCCATAAACGTAATAGCCAAGCTGAGACTGGCTCTCCAGGGCGCTGTCTGTACCGCCTCCCCAGCTCCTGCAACTCAGTGGGAGTGTATGGGGTGTAGGTAGTGAACTCAGTCACAGCTGGGTTGCCGGCAGCAACGCACACAGGGCCCAAAGGTTGCTCATGTTTTACCCTTTGCTTCAAGATTGGCCGGGCTTGGGGGTTGGGAGCTACATTGTCTCCACTTGCTTCCTCCGCCTCTGCCTCAGAGTCTCCACTGTGGGGCCCCTGTTCTAACAGGCGCACCCGGGCTTCCAGCGCTTCCAACCAGGACACCTGGTCAGGCACCTGGGCCCTTGCATTAAGCACATTTTCCGTGTTGAGACTCAAGGCCTTGAGGAACATCCAGCCCACACGGCCGGCTGTAGCCTTCTTCTCCTCTGGCAACCGCTCAGCCAGAGCCTGCAGGGCCTCTCCACGCTGGCCAGAGAGCCGTCCATGTCCTCCCACCCCTCCTTGGGGGTCCAACCCTTGAGAACAGTGGCCACCGAACACCATATACTGTGTGGGGGCCATACATCCTCCTGCCCAGAGTCAGACTCCATTCCTACCTGGTCGGAATCTTGCTCACCGTGCCAGGTGTCTGAGTGGGTGGAAGCCTCCGTGTATAATGTCCACAATCCTCGGACCCAACAGCCAAAGCACATCAAGAAAAGGAGGACAACGCCCTCCATGGCCAAGAGGGAGGTGTGCCATCTGGAGGCTCGAGTCTCCCAGGCAGACCGTGCCTCCCGCTCCCGGCGTAGCTCTTTGCGGGGCTCCCGAAGCTCGACTTTTGTATGCATAAACTGCTCAACCATCCTTCGGTGAGTTTCGGCCGGTACCATACCCTGCTCGCTGCGCCATTTGTCGTGCGGGGAAGCCTGCGGGGTCTCTGCTCCCGCACCCCATACAAGAACGCAGGACATGGTGAGGCCAAAAAGGAACACCCACGGAGCCATAGGTAGGGGAGTCATACCACTATGGTCTCACTGGAGGCTGGGTTCACTGGACGTGCGACCTGCTGTCCCTTTTGTCTGCAACCCACCGACGACTCTCTTTCACTCTCCTCCACTCTCCTCCGTAGCCGCAGCAGTTATATTAGCGGCTAATTGGCTAACTGGCTACAGCTGACGGCCAATCAGCCACAGCTGATGGCCATCTACTACCCGAGCCAGCACTCCTCCACGTGAGGCCGAGAGCCTGTAAACTACTTTCTGGGGCTCTGTCCCCACAATATTTAACTATATTTTCCAAAAGTAAAAATTAGTGAGGAAAGGACCATTATTCTTTTTTTTATTTTTGCCAATCTCTTTTGAACATGGCTTAATAAAAATCAGCTGCATTAAAAGCAGTTAACATGAGACGGAGGTGAAAATGTTGAAATAGTGATCCTGGAAAATTCTCTCCTCTTCAAAAACAATGAAAAAATTATAAAAGTTAACAAAGGCGATCTGTGAAAATATGTTTGGAAAATGGCTGAATCACAGTAGAAGCAGTGATACTGTATCTTTTTAATTTACCCAGTTCCCATCACTCTCCCTCTTCAACTCTGCGGTAGTTTGAGAACCAACGGTCTGCAGCCAACAGCCTGGCAACTACAGGTGGGGAAGAGCTGGGTTCAGGTTCCATCACAGCCTCATTCCCAGAAAAGTGGCATCATTTCATCTGTTGGTGGTTCTCTGAAGGATCCTACTTACAAGATATCTTTATTTGAGCTAACTTGGGGTGTTAACCTGAGTGTTACACAGTATGTATGAAAAGACTTCTCTCAGAAGCATTTGTCGAAACATTTAAAGGCATTTGTTTAACTTAGTGGCTAGCTGAGGTGCTGGATAACACCAGCGGTAAACAATGGCGTGATCAAGAAGCTTAAAAAGAAATGCTGGCGAATGAGATGTTAATAAAGATCTGATCTATTTGTGAAAATCTAGAAGGCTACATAGAAGAATAGAGCTGTGCATGTACCCAGGGCTTAGACCACGCTCAGGAAACACGTGAGATGGCCCTAAGCTGTCACCTCTAGGTGACCATGAGCTTTGGCATAAGAAGGAAGTGAAGGTTACTGCAGACTTGTGAACTGCCTGACTGACCGCTGAAGGAATGCGCTGACACGCACAGAGCAAAGACTGGGAGACTTAGCGATTCTAGGTATTGAAGGAAATTTCTGAAGAGAATTCAACTACTACCGAGCACAACAAATACAGACAGATTAGTTGTTGCTTGGGGCTTGGAGTGGAAATGGGATGATGGGATGGTCATTAAGTTTAGAGTTGCTGTCTAAGGTGATGAAAATGCTCTACATTGACTGTGGTTATGTTTGTGCATACATGTGGGAACACTTTAAAAATCATTGAATTTTACACTTTAAGTGGGTGACTGGCATGGTACATGCATTGAATATCAATAAGCTGTTTTTAAAAAATGAGAGGATGAAATCCTTACAGGACAACAGAGCAGACCGAAAGGCCAAGGATGGAAACTGGGGGTGATCCGCGTGAAAGGACAAAGGAGAGAGGAGGACTCCATGAAGACGGCAGTAGAACGAGGGCAGTGCCAGTGGAGGATGCCACAGACACTAACAGATAAACTTTCTAGAAGGAAAAGAGAAATAGAGGCAAGTGATACAGAAAAGTCAAGTAAGGAAAGGATTAGACAAGTCCCAATGGATTTGATTATAATCAAGTCTCTGATCACAAGATCACAGGCAAGTGGGGAGAGAAACCAAGGCATCATGCAGAGGTTTGAAATATGAATGAAAAGTATTGAAATATGTGAAAGAGAACCGAATTTTAAACCATCTGCTGAGCAACTTGAATATCATAGGTACTTGAAATATTTATGCAGGGTAATTTCAAGGATATCCAGTTGATTCATCAGAAAAATGTGTTTGTTCAACCCGTGTTTCAGTTTCTGAAAAATAGTATTTACTGAGTATATATTAAGCATTAAGTCTTCTATTTTTATTGCAGAACAAGTAGAAGTAAATTTCTATATTATTTTAGGGTTATGCCTGGAAAGTTGTCAACTAAATCACCTACCTGAAATCAACAAAGATTTTTTTTTTAATCTTCCAGTGTCTTTACATTCTACAAGGAGAGTTTGCTTTTCTCTTCTCAGCAATGTCAGCCTTTCAAGAATATTTTCTGACACTGGCATGGTCATCAATTATCTCAGAAATAAATATGAAGCTCTAATTCGGTAAATTCATAAGATTACAGACTCTGCATATATCCACATGCCACCTGCGCTCTGCAGTTCATCTCTATTTCTACAAATTCTCTCAATGCATCTGATCCATCTCTATGTCTGCTTTTCCATGTTAACACAGAGACACTTAAGCCTTTATAATTTCCACAGTAAAATAAACTAGGTATTAAGAACTGAACTCACCTGAGCCATGTTCATTTTCTGCTGCTCCTGGAAGAAGATGAAAAACTGAAGTTTCCACTGGTGAGGAGGAAAGTGGAATGGGGTCATGAGAAACATGGTCTTCCTTACAACTCCTATATTCACCTGCCTACAAATCTCCTAACACCACCTGGAGGAAAAGCCTCCCTGTGAGAGCACTTCCCTCTGACATTCTGGAGAAGGAACAGGAAGAAGCAGCACCACCTGCTCACGTGCGTCTCTGATATGAGCACGTGGGCTTCACCTTGCATTTTCACTGAGGGAGGTCAACTGCCTTTTGTCAAGGAATTCACAATTCTGACTAGTCAATACAAAACAACAACAACAACAACAACAACAAATAGAAGCATGTAAGTAAAACAGAGGACTAATTAAACAAATTCAGGTCCACCAGAGGTCCCCCTTCCTTCATTAAAACTAATGTCAAAACATGACTCTGCCTGGATTGTTCATCAAGTTCTTGTTGTCTTTACACCTTCAGTTAAGAGTTTCCACAGAAACTGAAATAAAGATGGGATACTTTATGCAAGAATTGTACTGTTTAACTTTTTGTTCTAAACTGGTTGCAGTTCCTAAAGAACATCTGTTGATAAGATGTTTATAGAACTTACCTGTGAGAGTAAACAGCCATGTGCTGCTTTCCTCAGTTCTGTCTGGTGTGACTACAAAAATCATTCATTTCGGGTCCAATATTTTGGGGCTTCCCTAAGTGTCCAATACAGAAAACCTTTCGTCTACTCTCATTCTATTAACTCCACGTTCAGGAAAGTGGGAGCATAGGCTTAACTCTAGATACCACATGAGGTGAGGGATATGGTGTGAGAGCAGCTCAGAATCTGGAGAGTGAGGGCAGAACAAAGGAAACAAGGTGCTGTTTAGGATTTCGTCAGCTCTGTCTGCTTACACCTTCCTGGGACATCAGTCCTCACCAGCCATCCAATCAGGTGCCTTTTCCTGTGCAGCCTAACAGGTACCCATCCCTCTCAACCCCACATACCACCTTCTGCAAGTTGGTCCACAGTATCCACTGTCACAGTCTGTGATGGCTTCTGGGTGTGGTGACACCCCGAGTCTCACTCAGGCTTCCCCCGGGGATCAAGCACTGCTTCTGGTGGAGCAAATCAGGACCTACTCCTTCTAGACACTTCTGCCTCTACTCTACAGCTCTGGTGAGAAGTCTGTCAGCACAGCTGTTCCCCCAAGGGGCAGTTATTCCTGGGGCACCTCCCTCTTCCAGACTTAAAAGAGTTACTTTGCTCCCAGGGGCTGGGACCTGAGCCTGAGAAACAAACTCACTTCATTTGAAACCTTCATCTAACACCTAAACCTGACCATTTTGGAATTCGCGAAAACTGGACTGTGCAGCACTGTACCCATTCCCTGCACGCAGCTGCTCCACCGGAAGTGTGGCTAGTGCCACGAGACAAAATAGGATTTTGAATGCACTGCATTAAGTGAATCAGTAAAATGAACTTCACCTCCTTTTCTTTTTACTGCTGTTTGAACATTTTTCAATTATGTTTTACATTATATTTGCATTACCTCCCTACTGGCCAGCACTGCATTAGTTTGTCAGACTGGGCCTCTGAGGATGGAGGCAGCCTGGACAGTGCAGGAAGGCACGAGAGCCTCACAGTCCCACCCAGGGGCTCTGGGGAAAACCCACACATCCCAGGATATGTTTACCACGTGGTAAGATTCTGTCCGCATTTACTTCACAATGATGTCTCTGGGAATTTGAGGACAGGCTACTCTGCTAAGTGCCCCAAAGGTTGCAACTCTGGGTTTGGGGCAGGGAGGACATTAGGAAGAGCAAGAGATGGGAGGGAAAATCTATATCTGCGTCCTACCTCTCACACCGCCCAGGTAGAGCCTGTGAGGTATTTCACTCCATCACACGAAATGGCATGTCTATACTGTGGATGGAAAAGGGGCCACATACTAAACTGGAAAAGCTCAGATGTCCGCATGGCAGGCCCTACCAACTGAGAGACCAAAATTAACCACACAGGACAGTCTGAACATAAAAATTCCTAACTGAAAGTGGTCCTGGTCCATAGTCCTGTCCTTGGCCTGTAGATTCCTTGACAAAGGTCAATCTTTTACCTTAAACAATCCTACTTACTGTCTTTTCTGCTTCTAAGATAACATGCCCTTGGGATGTCACCATAATCCCTTTTACTGGACCCCCCCAGGGCACAACCTGCCTCACCAGAGCAGGAAACTGCAGAACCCCTTGTTCCGCTGATCCCTTGATTACCATCTCTATGTGCTGTAAAGTGCTATTAACTATCCAGTCCCCACCAATGTAAAAGAAGTATCTGTCTCTCCAATTCACTTTCTATCCAGTCCCAGAGATTTCCCTGCTTTGCCCTCTCCCACCCCTTTAATCCATGACCAATCGATTTCAGGTAACCCTCCTGCTTCGATTCTACTGTATAAAATAAGTTGCAAAACCTCCATTTTCCAGAGCATTACTCAATCTGTTGAGATTTTGTTTCCAGACAATTGTCGTCAGTTTAGCTCAAATAAACTCTTGTAAGTTTTCTCTTAGGCTTGATGTTTTTTCATGGGTAATACCGACAAGTAGGCTTATTGAGATGGTCAAATGAAATAAATGAAGGCAACAAAGTGTTTTTTGATAGCAGCTTACACAGTGGTTACAAGCATTTGGCAAAATGTTTTGCAGATCACTCCTTATCTAATTCTCAGAGTAACTATGCGAACTACGATTAGTAGCCTCAAGTTTACAGTGCACGTCACAAAGGTGCATTCCCCTCCCGCCGCCCGCAGCCGCCCTGCATCCCGCCGCACAGAGCAGCACCTCCTCCTGATCGAGACTCACCCACCTGCGCAGCGGGGTCCGCGGGGCCGACTCCGCACGCACGCGGGACTGGGGAAGGGGAGAGCCGCCGGGAGGTCCCGGGGATTGCCCGCCTCGTGGCCCAGACACCAGCCGACCTGACCGCAGGGGCCCAGCGCAGCCTCTGCTCCCGCAAAAAACACGAGCGACAAAGAGATCGTATCCCTCCTACTCTGGAGCGGACCCCACGGGAGGAGGCGGGACTACTCTGCACATGCGCAGACTGAGACACACTCCCAGAGGGCTCCGCGGTAAGCCCACACTTTGAAGACTACATTTCCCATGAAACCTTGAGACCCCAGGAAGTAATATTTGAAGGGTGTCCGTTTAATTAGCCATTTGGCAGACGTGACACCTATACCTGACTCCTGGGGACTTCAACTGGGTCCCCAGAGCTTTGGGGTTAGACTTTAACTCGAAGATCTCACAACATATTGCAAATCGTCGTTCTCCATCGGATCCTGGTTGGAAAAACAACAGCTGCAAGAGACAACAGTTGGGGAATCATGAATATGAGCTAGATATTAGAAATATTAAGGGAAATTAACCATTCCCTGGGAAAGTGCGATAATATTTGGATGATGTAGGAAATTGTTATTTTTTAAAGATGTATACTAATATGTTTATAATTATGAAATCATGTTTTTGTAATTTACTTTTTTAAATTAAGCAAAACAATTAGACAAGCAAATATGGTAACTGGTTAAGAATCATGAAATCTATATAATATGTGTATGATCCTTATTTTACTATTTCTGTTCTATCTGGAGTGTTTGGATTTCTTTTTAACACACAGGGAAAGACTTGGGATACGGCGGGATGGAGGGAGGTTAGGGAGTGCAATGCCCCTTCAGACGTGTCCCTTTAAAATCAAGCTGCCAAGAGAAGTAAAGGTTCACACACACAACTGTGGCTTTCACAGCTGTGAAAAATAACAGATACTACAAAATGGAGCCAGCATCAACATAAAAGAGTAACTAACATCTGTGACCAGCAGGGTGGTGGTGGGGAGGCAATAGTCTAGCTGTTCAAATGGCAAGTAATACAGGAAAACACATACAATCCCAAATAAGGAAATTATTATTGTGTCAATTTTGCATGTCCATAGGTAAACCTGCCTTGAAACTTAATGTGTGCACACATCAAATCAGAGATATATGGAAACAATAACATAATTTTTCTTTCTAGCAGACTTTTTTAGAACAATTTCAACTTTACGGAATAACTGAGCAGAAACTACGAAGAGTTCCCGTATAACTCCTCTCATCACACCACACAGTTTCTGTTATTATCATGTTACTTTAGCGTGGTGTATTTTGTACAATTAAGGAATGACACATTATTACTAGCTGAAGTCCAAACTAGTTTACATTAGCAGTCACTCTTTGTGTTGTAGAGTTGTATGGGTTTTACCTAATGCATAATGGAATGTCCAGCATTCCATTACGTACAGAGTAGTTTCACTGCCATAAAAATCTCCTGTATTCTGTCTGCTCAACCTCTGCCCTCTTGCTTTCCCATTCTGAACTCCTGGTAGCCACTCAACTTTTTACTGTCTAAATAATTTTACCATTTCCAGAATGTCATATAGTTAGAATGATATAGTAAGTAGCCTTTTCAGTCGGGTTTCTTTCACTTAAAATATGCATTTAAGATATCCTCATGACTTTTAGTGGCTTGACGGCTCATTTTTAAATAGATGGACAATATTCCATTGCATGGATATACACAGTCTGTTTATTCACTCATCTATTCTCATCTATTGAAGGACACTTGGTTGCTTCCAAGTGTTTGCAACTGTGAATAAAACTATAAACGTTTCGTGCAGGCTTTTGTGCGAATATAAGTTTTCAAATCAATTGAGAAAATACCAAGGAGTACAATATCTCGATTGTATAGTAGAGACTAGTTTTAACTTTATTAGAAACTGCCACACTGTCTTCCAAAAGTGAATGCATAATTTTGCATTCTGACCAGCAATGAAAGAGAGTTCTTCTGCTCCATATCCTCTCCAGCGTTAAGTGTTGCCAATGTTTTGGGTTGAGATTCAGGCCTCAGACAACATCAGAGAATACACAGATGGCAGAAACCTTAAGGATGTCATGAATGTAGGAAAACTTTTGCTGATAATTCAACCCTCAACGTACACCAGAGAATTTACACATGGGAGAAACCATATGATTGAGTGAATGTGGGAAAACTTTTGTCGCTAAGACAGCTCTTAAAGTATATCACAACAGAATGCACAGCAGAGAATGTCGAGTATCCCAAAGGAAATCATGACACTGAGACACTGAAGAAGCTTATGACACATAGACTGGCAATTTTTTTTCCTTTAGCTATTTCTTTTTGTGCTAGGTACCTAGCTTGTGTAAATTTCCCAGTCCATGTGGGTCTGTTCATGGAATATGATGCTATTGATTTAAAACTGTCCTTAAAATCTCACTTTATGTTTCTGCTGTCTGTGTTATACTTGAAGGGAGAAATTTCCATGGCAAACTTGGATCCTGTGTATTCAGCATAGCACCCAAGTTTAAGGAAGCTAGAACCTGAATAATTGGGTGAAAGAGAATTGCCCACTAACAGATCTTCACCAGTTTTTTGTTTGTTTAAGCAAGAATTAAGTTTGTACTGTGTAGAGCTGTTACAGATTTGTGTCTGTTGGTCAGATGCATATAGTTTAGGCAACTCTGTTAGAGTGCGATGAAATGCTGTAAATATAATAAAATCTCAGAAGACCTGTCAGAACTCAACCTATCATTGTACATCAGAGACTACACATGAAGAAGAGGACTTCTGTCAAATGTCCTGAATAATCAGACGACTTCATTAAAAATCAGATATCTGAAGGAAAACCATAAAAGCCTTTACCATCAATTGAATTTCATTAAACATGAAATAAAATCTTATACTGTGATAATTTTTGAATGTGTACTGAAATTGCATGAGATTTTTTCCTGGGTAAATGCATGTTTCAAACTTGATAAATTCTTCACCGAGAAGTGATGTACCGAGACTTGTGATTTATATGTAATATTAAATTTATAGACAATATAGAAGAGAATATTCACCTATATACAAACACTGGAATGTGAAGTTTTAAAGATGGAAGAATAACGTCAACTCTGGAGAACACCAATAAATGTGACTGAGCTATGTGGTACATCTGTATGAGTATGTAATGGAGCTTTCATTACTGCTTATAGTACGAGGCAGTAGCTGAAACTGCTCTGGACCTGTTCTGTTTCCTTTTCTGAGTGACAGTCCATATGCTGCTTCTGTTGGCTTCTGTCAGCTTGATGCTGTTTGACTTTGGACAGCCTGCTATTTTTGAATATTGTTCTGGTGCCGAATTTCTGGGTCCTTGTCGATTTATGAGATTTGCCAAGGTTTCTTTGTGTGTGTGTGTGTGTGTGTGTGTGTGTGTGCACATGCATGCGTTCATTTTTGTAGTGGATTGATTCTTACATGCTCTTTTGACCTTCATTTTATGCCATTTATGGTTCATTTTGCGCTGAGTAATTAAAAAGCA
>NW_027423943.1:0-14697 GCF_036562045.2 Rhinolophus sinicus | reverse complement strand
TCTAACTTATTTCACTCAGTGTTACACTCTCAAGATCCATCGATCTTGTCCAAAATGATCCTATATCATCTTTTCTTACCGCCAAATTGTATACCATTGTGTATATATACCACAACTTCTTCATCCATTCATCTATCGAAGGACATTTTGGTTGTTTCCATGTCTTGGCCACCGTAAACAAAGCTGCAGTGAACATTGGAGCACACGGGACTTTATGTATAAATGTTTTCAGATTTTTTGGGTAGATACCCAGGAGGGGGATTGCTGGGTCATATGGCAATTCTATTCGTAATTTTTTGAGGAACCTCCACACTGCCTTCCATAATGGATGCACCAGTCTGCATTCCCACCAACAGTGTATGAGGGTTCCTTTTTCTCCACATCCTCTCCAACACTTGTTACTATTTGTCTTGTTGATGGTAGCCATTCTGAATTGGGTGAGGTGATATTTCATTGTGGTTTTGATTTGCATTTCTCTGATGATTAGTGATGTTCAGCATTTTTTCATATGTCCATTTGTCATTTGTATGTCCTCTTTGGAGAAATGTCTCTTCAAGTCCTCTGCCCATTTTTCAATTGGTTTGTTTGTTTTATTGTTGTTGAGTTCCATGAATTCCTTGCATATTCTGGATATTAGCCCCTTATTGGAGGCACAATTTGCAAAAATCTTCTCCCATTCAGTTCGTGGCCTCTTTATTTTGTGTATGGTTTCTTTTCTGTGCAGAAGCTTTTAAGTTTCATAAAGTCCATTCATTTATGTTAGCTTTTACTTCCATTGCCTTTGGAGTCAAATTCATAAAATGATCTTTGAACTCAAGGTCCATAAGTTTAATACCTATGTTTTCTTCTATGCAGTTTATTGTGTCAGGACTTATGCTTAAGTCTGTGATATATTTTGAATTAACTTTGATACATGGTGACAAATAGCAGTCCAGTTTCATTCTTTTGCACGTGTCTATCCAATTCTCCCAGCACCATTTATTGACGAGCTTGTCTTTCCTCCATTGTATGTTTTTAGCTTCTTTGTCAAAAATTGTCTGTCCTTATTTATGTGGTTTTATTTCTGCGTTCTCAATTCTATTCCATTGGTCTATGTGTCTGTTTTTCTGCCAATACCATGCTGTTTTGATTATTGTAGCCCTGTAGTACAAGCCAAAGTCAGGAAGTGTGATATCTCCATTATTGTTCTTTTTTCTTAATATTGCTTTGGCTATTCGGGGTCTTTTGCGGTTTCAAAGAAATCTGATGATTTTTTCTTCTATTTCTTTAAAAAATGCCATTGGGATTTTGATGGGGATTGCATTGAATCTGTATATTGCTTTGGGTAACATGGCCATTTTAACTATGTGCATTGTTCCAATCCATGAGCATGGAATGTCTTTCGATTCATTTGTGTCTACTTCAATTTCTTTCAAAAATGCCTTATAGATTCCAGCACATAGGTCTTTCACATCCTTGGTTAAGTTTATTCCTAGGTATTTTATTCTTTTTGCTGCAATTGCAAAAGTAATTTTTTTTTTTTTGTATTTCTTGTTCTGAGATTTCATTGTTAATACATTGGAAAGCAATGGACTTTTGTATGTTGATTTTGTAGCCAGCAACTTTACTATATTCGTTGATTGTTTCTAATAGCTTTTTGGTGGAGTCTTTAGGGTTTTCTATATATAGCATCATGTCATCTGCAAAGAGTGATAATTTAACTTCATCATTCCCAATTTGGATGTTTTTTTTTATTTCTTTCCCCCTCCTGATTGCTCTGGCAAAGACTTCCAACACTATGTTGAAAAGCAGAGGTAATATGGGACAGACCTTTCATGTTCCTGAACGTAGATTTAGGGACTTCAGTTTTTCACCATTAATTATGAGATTAGCAGAGGGCTTGTCATATATGGCTTTTAGTATGTTAAGGTATTTTCCTTCTGTACCTATTTTATTAAGTGTTTGAATCATAAATGGATGTTGCATCTTGTCAAATGCTTTTTCTGCATCAATTGATATAATCATATGATTTTTGTCCTTTATTGTGTTTATGTGATGTATCACATTGATGGATATGCGGATGTTGAACCATCCTTGAGCGCCAGGGATGAACTCCACTTGGTCGTGATGAATAATCTTTTTAATGCATTGTTGTATTTGGTTTGCTATGATTTTATTTAGGATTTTTGCATCGGTATTCATCAGATATATTGGTCTGTAGTTTTCTTTTCTTGTGCTGTCCTTATAGGTTTTGGTATCAATGTAATGTTGGCCTCATAAAATGAGTTACGGAGTACTGTCTCTTCTTCAATTTTTTGGAAGCGTTTGAGCAGGATTGGTATTAGGTCGTCTTTGAGATCTGGTAGAATTCACTAGCGAAACCATCTGGCCCTGACTTTTGCTTTTGGGAAGGTTTTGGATGACTGATTCAATTTCGTTACTGGTAATCATTCTGTTTAGATTTTCCAGTTCTTCATGGTTACCTTGGAAGTCTATATGTTTCTAAGAACTCGTCCATTTATTCTAGGTTATTGAATTTGGTAGCATGTAGTCCTTCATATTATTCTTGGATGTTCCTTTGTATTTCTGTGATGTCCGTGATAGCTTCCACATTTTCATTTCTGATTTTGTTAATTAGTGTATTCTTTCTTTTTATCTTAGTGAGTCTAGCCAAAGGTTTGTCACTTTTGTTACTCTCTTCGAAGAACCAGCTCTTTGTTACATTAATTTTTTCTATTGTCTCTTTCTTCTCTATTTCATTTATTTCTGCTCTAATTTTTGTTATTTCCTTTCTTCTGCTGACCTTGGGTTTTATTTGTTCTTCTTTTTCTAGTTCTTTAAGTTGTAACATGAGGGTATTTATTTGGGAGTTTTCTTGTTTCTTGAGATAGGCCTGTAATGAGATAAAATCCCTCTTGAAACTGCTTTTGCTTCATCCCCAAAATTTTAGTAGCATGCATTTTCATTGTCATTTGTTTCTATGTATCTTTTGATCTCTTCTAACTTCTTATTTGACCCAGTCATTTTTTAAAAGTATGCTGTTTAATCTCCATGTGTTTGTGTTTTTTCCCGCTTACCTTTTATATTTGATATCCAATATCAAAGCCTTGTGTTCAGATAATATTCTTGGTATGATCTCAATCTTCTTAAATTTGCTGAGACTGATTTTATGTCCCAATATATTGTCTATCCTTGAGAATGTTCCGTGTACATTAGAAAAGAATGTGTAGTCTGATGTTTTAGGATGACATGCTGTATAAATGTCAATTATGTCCATTTCAACTAATGTGTCACTTTGGGCTGCTATTTCGTTATTTATTTTCTGTTTGGATGATCTCTCCATAGCTATCAATGATGTATTTAAGTCCCCTAGTATAATTGTGTTTTGGTCAATTTCTCCCTTTAGTTCTGTTAGCAGTTGCTTGGTATATTTTGGTGCTCTCTGATTGAGGGCATAAATATTGATGACTGTTATGTCTTCTTGTTGTACATTCCCCTTCCCTATTATAAAATGTCTATATTTGTCTGTTGTTATTTTTTCACCTTGAAGTCTTTTTAATCTGATATAATTATGGCTACACCTGACTTTTCTCTGGGTACCATTTGCTTGAAATGTCAATTTCCATCCTTTCACTTTGAGTTTATGCTTGTCCTTGTAGATGAGATGTGTCTCTTGGAGACAGCATATGCCTGGGTTTAGTTTTTAGATCCCATCTCCTACTCTGAGCCTTTTTATTGGTGAGCTCAGTCCATTTACATTTAGGGTGATTATTTATATGTGAAGATTTCCTGTCATTTTATCTTTAGTTTTCTGGTAAGGCTGTGTCTCCATTGTTTTTTTGCCTTTTTGTTGTTGTCTATTATTTCTGGTGGTGGTATTCTATGATGTTTCCCTCTGTTTCTTCTTTTATTACAGTATATATTTAAATTTTGGAGTTTTTGTGTGGTTTCCCTTAAGTTTATGTAAAAGAAAGTTTGATATTTAGAGTATTACGTTTTCTTCAGCACGTTTACTATCTCCATTCCCGTATTCTGGTTCAGGCCTATACTCTCCCCTTTTTTATGTTTCGGTTGTCACAAATTGTCCCTTTTAATGGTGGTCGAATAGCCTCCTTTATTATTTCATGTAGTGCAGGTCGTGTATTAGAAAATTCCCTAGGTTCTCTATGTCTGGAAAGATCTTTATTCCTCCTTCATATCTAAAGGATATAATTGCTGGATATATTATTCTTGGCTCATGATTTCTCTCTTTCAATACTTTGAATATTTGGTTCCACTCCCTCCTGGCTAGTAGAGTTTCTGCTGAAAAATCTGATGATAATCTAATGGGCTTTACTTTGTAAGTATCTGTCTTCCTTTCCATGGCTGCCTTGAGGATTCTTTCTTTTTTGTTGATTTTAGACAGCTTCAGTACAATGTGCCTTGGAGAAGGCCTGTTGGGATTGAGGTAATTAGGTGTTCTGTTTGCTTCTTGGATTCGAGGGTCCAGTTCTGTCCACAAGTTTGGGAAGTTCTCATCGACAATTAGTTTGAATATATTCTCTGTTCCCTTCTCTCTTTCTTTTCCTTCTGGTATGCCCATTATTTTTATATTGCTCTTTCTAATGGAGTCAGAAAGTTCTTGTAGAATTCCTTCATTTTTTTGAAGTCTCAAGTCTCTTTCATCTTCCATCTGTGTAATTTCCAGGTTTCTATCTTCGATGTCTCTGATTCTTTCCTCCATCTGGTCAACTCTACTACCTAAGCTGGTTATTTTGTTCTTAATTTCTTCTATTGAGTTTTTAATCTCCAGACATTCTATTTGGTCCTTTTTTAAAATTTCAATCTCTTTCGTCAAACACTCATGCTGTTCTTTGATTGTTCTTTGATTTGTTTCTTAGTTCATTTATCTGCCTATCTGTGTTTTCTTGCATCTCATTGAGTTTTTTCAGAACTGCAATCTTAAATTCCATGTCATTTAAGTCACATATTTCTGTATGTTTGATTTCCTTTTCTGGAGATTTTTCACCTTCTTTCTGAGCTATCTTGTTGCCTTGGTTATTCATGACAATTGCTGGTTTACTATTTCTCTTCATAAACATCTACAGGAGTGGCTTCTATAACAGGTTGATAGGAAGTGGTTTTTCTTTTGTTTTCCAGTACTTGTTGGTAGACTTTTATTTTTTCTCCGACTGCAGCTTATTTTTCTTCTCACACACGGTATTGCTATGTTTTCTCTGCACTATTCCAGCTTCTCACACATTGGGTATATTCCCTGGAATTCTGGCTTCTCCTCTGTTAATAGTTCGTCTAGGTCACAGGGCGCAATGTCCCAGTGGGTATGCGGAGAGCTTTTGATGTTCCAAAGCTCTTCCAGCTCCAGATTCATAGCCCGTATGTTTCAGCAGTTCTGTTTACACTGGCAGGGATCCACCCAGATAGGTGGGGTGAGGGGTGGGGTGAGTTTTGAGAGGTGGCCCAGAGCAATGGCGGTGACCGCCACCAAAGCCAGTCCTGCTTCCACAGCTCCCTCCCCTTTGCGAGTACTAGTTGAGCTTTGAATCTTTGTCTGTGGTCCACAGTTCTCAGAACAGCAATATTCTGTTCTTTTGATATGACACAGCTACTCTTCTATTTCTAGCACTGGGCAGGTGGAGGCAGGGTGAGCTCTGGGAGGCAGGGGTCAGCTAGTCTCAGTGTCTAAGGCTTCCATTTTCTGCTCGGCAGTGAGGGCTTAAAACACCATTTTCCGTCTTCTTCCCTCAGTCTTTTCTCTGAGGTCTCTGCTCTGAGCATTGGATTCAGCTGTGTTATATTCTTCCCCCTCAGCCTTGTGGGCCATAAGTGGAGCCCTAGCAGTCCGAATTCTTCTCTCTCCCGCAGCTGCGGTAGTTTCAGGAAGCAGCGAGCTCGGAGCATTGATCTAGGTCTGCGTCCTGGCCCATGGGACTCCGTCTCCGCACTTCTCCTTTTCCCCCTCCCCACTGCACGAATCTCCCACCTGTAGGTGATTTCGGTAGTGGGCCTCTTCATGTTGCCTGTCTGCTATGCAGGGAGTCCTTTGTGGAGTTGTTGTTGTTCGAGTCGTTGTAAATTCCAGGGGAGCTTTACAGAGGCTTACCTCATGCCACCATTTTTCCTCGCCTCATCTCTACATTTCATTTTCAATACACAATTTTTTTGGGGGATGATCACAGCATTGTTGAAGGAGTAGCATATTATTTCATTGTTCTTTCGAATTTCCATCCTTGACTGATAAAGTCTCAGATTTTCATAGCAAAATGTTGTAGAACATGTGGCTTCCATAACAGTAGTGTATTTCTCACCGTACTGAAAGTCCAAGATGAAGGTGCTGGTAAGTTGTTTTCTCAACAGGGTTTGTCAACAGGAAAATGCTCAACAGAGTCTGGTGCTGAGGGCATCAGGAATAAGGAACTGATCAAGCAGAGCTACAGAAAAACAGGGTTTCCTCAGAAACTCTAACTCTGTTGTCTGCTGAACGCTGGAGCTGTAATCCATGCCCAGCAGCCCCTGGCTAATCACATATCAGTATCCTCATGTGTCACTAAAAGACAACTGTGACATCGTCATCCCACTCCAGGAGGCCTCAGCTACAGAGATTTTGTGGACCATTTGCTGCCGAGGGACTTATACAGGACAGCCCTTCCACTTTCAGCCATGAGTGTGACTTCACCATTCTCTGTTCTCCATAGAGTCTTCTTTCCCATACTACAGAGGCCCTTGGGCCCAGCCATAAAGATTTGCCAGGAATCAACTTGCCACTTTAATGGGGAGCAAGAACTGACATGCAGTTTGTGTGACATGGGCTCCAAAATGTGCCCCATGAAGGAGTCTTACCGGATGAATGTGAGCTCCACATAGAAGAAGCTCAGGTTTTCCAGTCTCTGATGGTGATTTTCAACAAGAAATATTTATCATGCCTATCAAGGCAGGGCATCTGATTCTTGATTGCCATCATCATTTGCTGTGTAGGTTCAAGCGGTTGTTGTTACATGGAGAGAAAGAATGCACATTTGCATAGTGCTCTGTCAGTTCTGACAGGTAGGATGGGATCCATGGTTCTGCAATTTGAATTCCAATCTGCCTGCCTGTCAACCAGATGATTTCAGATGGCTGGATTTAATTCATCCAAGGTCAGGCTTCCCAGTAATTACATAACAAAGAAAGAAATGTCCACTTTCTCTGTGAGTGGGCACAGTAGCTGGCATAGGATATTCCGTAGTTCTCCATATTCTACTTGTCAAGACACTGAATTTCTCCGTGGAAGACACTCTCTACCAAACCTTAACAAGTGATGTAACAAAGAATTGGAAGTCACAGTAGATTCTGTGACCAAACATGGAGTCCCACATGTAAAATATACAGACTCTTTGAGTAAAAGTGTGAGCATTTGGAATTTTCTTCCATTTAAGATCAGAGTATTAAAGTTATGCACACAACATGCACAAAATGTATAAGATGAAACAGATAGGCATACTGTATGAGGCCTCAGTAACATGGAAGGGAATGGGAGAGGCACAGAAGATTTACAACAATCTGAAAGTTAGCCTGATTTAGACTCCAAGTTCCTCAGGATAGACCAGGTTGAAACCTGCAAGAGACCACAGCCATTGCACCAGCTCTCTGACCAATTTTCTTTCCACTGGAAGGAAATTCTATGCTCACATGTGAGGAGTCCCATCATGTTTTCTTTCATAGACTTCTTTCACTGGTAATCATTCTCTCACTTTCAATCTGTGAAATCTGTGAAAACTCCTTTCCAAAATCAGTGCTGTCTCTGTAAAATGGTAATCTACTCCTACAGGTGAAATCCACAATCACACTTATTTCTAGCAAGGGCACTTCTTCCATTTGGACCTAAATTTCACTGGCATTGTTTATTTTTGAATTGAGGAGCTTTCTGCTGTTGCCCAAAGGTCTAAGAGGCAGGGCCATCACAACAATAGAAGACTTGTGGTTTTGGAGACGTGCTTATTGGGAATATACCTTACATTGTTTTGGTAAAGTTCACACCTCCAGTTTGCCAATTTAACCTTTAAAAAATACATTTCAGTTTTGTCATATGACAACAGTATTGTGCTGTCCTCAATCCTTGCTGTCTAGTATGATTTTTCTGATTACAAGCAATCAATAGAAATCCAAGCCCTGAAACTTACACTTCTTATCTACACTGCCCCATACATTGCGCCATGGGAAACACTGAGCTGCCTTCTTTCCCTATGGATTTAACACTGTCGTTATGTTATCTTATTGAGAGACAGTGCTAGCTTCTTTCTTGCCAGTTTCTCAAGATTGTTTCTTGCTGATGCTAGTATGAGGACTGGTGTAAATTTTATGATTGTATCTTGTTTCACTTTGTACATTTAACACTTTTGCTAATGCATTCATCAGTTTACCGAATATTGTGTTTCTATATGTATGCCATTATCTACAGTGCAGTGCTGAATTATGTTCAGAAGTTTCTGGGCATCCGTTTTAAATACTATTGTGTATATATCAATTGTCATGTGATATTTTCATTATCAACATCCTGGACAAATATTTAACAGTTTTCCAAGGTTACTATATCATTCTATGTATCCAGCAGAGTCATATGAGTGTTCCAGTTCTTCCACATTGCATTGTCAACACACAAGTGATCTTTTATCTTTGGTTGATCACATCATTCTTGAATAATTAGCATATTGTGTCATTGTGCTTTTGGTTTGCCTTCCCTGACTAATAAAGAGTCCAGTTTTCATAGCAAAATGTTATAGACTGAGTGGCTTCAATAACAGAAGTGTATTTCTCACCATCCTGAAACTCCAAGATGAAGGTTCCAGAACGTTGCTATCTCAGGAGGGTCTGTGAACAGGAAACTGCTCAGCAGGGTCTGACACTAAGAGCATCAGTAGGAAAACCAGCATGAGCAGCACCACAGAATTTGCTCTCATAAAAGACTTACACTCTGTTTTCTGCCCAGAACAGGAGTTTTAAACTCTGCCCACCAGCCTCCTGGCCAATTGCATATGGGTATCCTCATATGTCACAAAAAAGACAACTGTGATGTAGTCATCCCCTCTCCTGGAGGCCGTAGCCACAGAGGTGTTTTGGACCATTTGCTGCACAGAAATTTACACAGGACAATCATTCCACTTTGAGCCCTGAGTATGACACCACAATTCTCTGTGCTCTGTACAGCTTTTATTCTCATGCTGTAAATGAGGATATTGGGCCTAGCAAAAATGACTTGCCAGGAATCACCTTGACACTTCAAAGAGTAGCAAGAACTGACATGCAATTGGTGTAATGCTGGCTCCAAAATATGCCCCGTCAAAGGGTGTTACAGGATGAGTGTGAGCTCCAGATAGAAGTAGATCGAGTCCTCTAGTCTCTGATGGTCATTTTCAACAAAAACCACTCATCATATTTAGCAAGTGAGGGCATGCATTTCTTGATTGCCCTCATCATTTGCTTACTAGTGTCTACAGCATGTTGGTACATGGAGAGGAAGGATGCACATTTGTATGATGCTCTGTCATTTTTGACAGTCAGTAAGGGACCCATGGATCTGCCAGAGGAATTCATAAATCAGGGCCTACCAACCAGCAGATTTCAGAGGGTTGGATGTAATTCAGTAGAGGTCAGGTTCACCAGGAATTACTGAAGAAACAAAGGAAGGTCCACTTTCTTTGTTGTGTGTGTTCAGAAGCTGGCTCTTTAAATACTATAGTTCGCCATATTCTACATGTCAAAGACACAAAATTTCTCAGGGATGTCACTCTCTGCCAACACAGGTGATGTAACAAAGAGTTCTAAGTCATGATAGATTCTCTGACAACACGTGGAGTCCCATATGCAAAATGTACAGACTCTATGAGTAAATTGGTGAAAATTGGGAATCTTTCCTCAATTATGAAGATCAGAGTATAAAATAATGCAAACAACATGCAAAAATGTAAAATATTAAACAGAGAGGCATGCCATAGAGGCCCTCAGTAACATGGAAGAGAAAGGGAGAGGCACAGCAGATCCACAGCAATCCGAGTTTTAGCTTGATTTAGACTCCATGTACTTCACGATAGCCCAGTCTTGAACCCAGTAAGACACCACAGCCATTGTCATTGCTCTCTGAGCAATCCTATCTTTTCACTCGATGGAAATTTCTATGCTCACAGGTGAAGAGGCCCATCACGCTTTGTTTCGGAGACTTCTTTCAATGGATAATGATTCTCTTCTTTCCAATACACAGTGAATGAAATCTGTGAAAACTCCATTCCAAAATCAGTGCTCGCTCTGTAAAACAGCATTCCACTACATCAGGGAAAACTCCACCACCACACTTCTTTGTAGAAAATGCACTTCTCCCATTGGGCCCTAAATTTCACTGGCATTGTTAGTTTTTAGAAGTGAGGAGCTTTCCCATGTAGCAAAAATTGTCCAGGAGGCAGGGCCATCACAACATTTGAGGACTTGAGGTTTAAAAGTGGTGCCCTGCTGGGAATATCCCTTATATTGTTTTCGTAAAATTCACACCACCAGTTTGCATTGGAACCTTTATTTGTCTTGTTCTTTTGTTGTTTTTGGTTTATATACCACATATCAGTGAAATCACATGGTTCTCTGCTTTTCCTGTCTGACTTATTTCGCTCAGCATTACAAGCTACTTTCTTGATGTGGCCAGTATCAGGACTTCTGTCATCTTTACGACTGTATCTTATTTCATTGTATACATATACCATATTCTCTAATGCATTCATCAGTTGACCTGATATTGTGTCTTTACAATTTTGCAATTATCTACAGTGCTGTCCACAATTCTGTTTTGGATTTTCTGGGTATCAGTTTTAAACACTACTTTGTATATATCAATGATCACGTGATATTTTCCTTTGCAACATACTGGACTAATATGGAACTGTTTTCCATGTTAGAGATATCATTCTATGTATCCACCAGAGACATGTGAGTGTTCCTGTTATTCCACATCACATTGTCAAACACGTGTGATCTTTTCAGTTGGGTTGATCACAGCATTATTGAAGGAGTAGCATGTAGCCTAATTTTGTTTTTGATTTTCCCTCCCTGACCAAGAGTGTCCAATTTTCATAGCAAAATGTTATAGAATGTGTTGCTTCAATAACAGAAGTGTATTTCTCACAGTCCTGAAATTCCAAGATGAAGGTGAAAAAATGTAGCTTTCGCAGGAGTGTCTGTGAACAGGACACTGCTCAGCAGGGTCTGACGCTGAGGGAGTCATGAGGATGGAACAGCCTGTGCAGAACCACAGAAGTCATTCTCATCACAGATTCACTCTCTGTTGACTGTCCAGCACAGGAACTTTAATCTGTGCACAGCAGACGCCTTGCCAATCACATATCAGTATCCTCATGTGTCACAGAAACACAACTATGACATCATCATCCCATCTCCAGGATGCTGCAGCCACAGAGGTCTTGAACCATTTGCTGCCCAGAGAAATATCCAGGACTTCCACTTTGAGCACTGTGTGTGTCCTCATCATTCTCTGTGCTCTGTAGAGCCAAATTTCTCATAATACAGAGGCAGTTGGGCCCAGCAAAATGACTTGTCAGGAATCACCTTGCCACTTCAAAGAGGAACAAGAACTTATATGCAGTTGTTGTGAGCTCTGGCTCCAAAAAGTGCCCCATCAAAAAGTGTTATCAGATGAATATGACCTCCAGAAAGAAACAGATCGGGTCTTCTTGTCTCTGATGGTGATTTTCAACCTGACACACTTATCATTTCTAGCAAGTTTGGCCATCAGGTTCTTGATGGTCCTCATCATGTGCTGAGTAGTGTCAAGAGAATGTTGGTACACACAGAGGTAGGATACACATTTGTACGGTGCTCTGTCAGTTCTGACAAGCAACATGGTCTCTAAGGGACGGCCATCTGAATTCCCCAATACGTGCCTATCAACCGGCTGATTTCAGAGGGTAGGATGTAATTCAGTAGAGGTCAGATTTGTCAGGAATTACCTAAGAAGGAATGGAAGGTCTACTTTGTTTGTGTGTGGGTACAGTAGCTAGCTCAGTATGTACTATAGTTGTTGATATTTAATTTTAAAAGACACTGAATTTCTCTCAGGAAGACACTCTCTGCCACGCCTTAGCAGGTGACGTAAGGAAGAATTGTAAGTCACGATAGATTCACTGACCGCACATGGACTCCCACAAGCAAAATGTACAAATTCTATGAGTAAAACTGTGAAAATTGAGAATGTTTCTGCAATTTAGAAGATAAGAATTAAAGGAATGCAAATAACAAGCTCAAAATGTAAAGATGAACAGGTAGGCATGCAGCATGAGACCCTCAGTAACATGGAAGAGAATGGGAGAGGCACAGCAGATCCACAGCAATCGGAGTTTTCGCCTTATTTAGACTCCAGGTCCTTCAGGAAAGCCCAGGCTTGAACCCCACAAGAGACCACAGCCGTTCCCTGGCTCTCTGACCTATCTTCCTTTTCACTTTAAGGAAGTATCTATGCTCAACTCTGAGGAGGCACATCACATTTTGTTTCAGAGTCTCCTTTCAATGTGTAGTGATTTTCTACCTTTCAATTCACAGTAAAATGGTAATGTACTCTACCAGATGAATGTCCACAACCACAGATATTCCTAGCAAGGTCACGTCTCCATTGGGACCTACATTTCACTGGCAGTGTTTCTACTTGGAATTGAGGACATTTCTCATGTAGCCCAAAGGCTATAGGAGGCAGGGCCATCAGAACATTAGAGGACTTGTGGTGAATGAGAGGTGCCCTACTGGTAATATCCCTTACATTGTTTTGGTAAAATTCAAACCGCCAGTTTGCCATGGGAACCTTTAAAAACAAAATTAATTTTTGTAATATTCGTAAATCATTGCTGTTTTCTCAATCCTTGATGTGTAATACCATTTTTCTGATTACAAGCAATCAGTAGAAACCCAAGCAATGCAACTTTCACTTCCCATCCATGCTGTCCCAAACTTTGCACTCTAGCAAACACTGACCTGCTTTCTTTCTCTATGATTTTGTTTAAATTTATTTGGGTGACAATTGTTAGTAAAATATCATAGACTTTGGGGTACAATTCTGTATTACATCATCTTTAAATCCAATTGTGTGTTCACCACCCAGAGTCAGTTCTCCTTCCATCACCATATATGTGATCCCCTTTACCCTCATCTCCCACTCCCCACCCCACTTCCCCTTGTGGTTCCCTATGAATTTGACATTGTCGTTCTGTTGTCTTAATCGAGAGACAGTGTGTGTGGTCTTGGGATGCTAGCTTCTTTCTCTTGCCAGTTTCTCAAGATTCTTTCTTGCAGTGGCCAGAATCAGGACATCTGTCAACTTTATGACTGTATCTTGGTTCATTTTATACATATACCACCTTCGCTAATGCATTCATCAGTTGACCAGATATTTGCTTCCTGCATTTGTGCCTTATCTACACTGCAGTTCTGAATACTGTTTAAGAGTTTCTGGGAATCCGTTTTAAACACTATTGTGTATATATCATTGGTCACAGGATATTTTCATTCTGAACATACTGGACAAATAGCCAACTGTTTTCCACAGTAACTATATCATGCTATGTATCCAGCAGAGACATGTGAGCATTCCAGTTCTTCCACATTGCATTGTCAATGCACATGTGATCTTTGCTCTTTGGTTGATCATGGCATTCTTGAAGGAGTATTATATTTCTCATTGTGCTTTTGATTTTCCCTCGCTGACTGATAAATTGTCCGAATTTCATAGCAAAATGCTATAGAATGTGTGACTTCAAAAACAGAAGGGTATTTCTCACAGTCCTGAAATTCCAAGATGAAGTTGCCAGAACATTGCTTTCTCATGAGTGTCTGTCAAGAGGAAAATGCTCAGGAGGAACTGAAGCTGAGTGTGTCAGGAGGATGGAACAGCCCTAGCAGAGCCACAGAGGACGCTCTCCTCACAGACTCACATACTGTTGTCTGTCCAGCTCTGGAGCTGTAATCCGTGCACAGCAGCCCCCTGGCCAATAACATATCAGTGTCCTCATGTGTCAAAAAAAGACAACTGTGATATCATAATCCCCTCTTCAGGAGGCCGCATCCACAGAGGTGCCTTGGACCATTTGCGCCCAGAGAGTTATCCAGTACAGTCCTTCCACTATGAGCCTTGAAATTTACTTCACCATTCTATGTGCTCCATTGAGTCTTTCTTCTTATACTACAGAGGACATTCGGTCCAGCCCTAATGACTTGCCAGGAATCACCTTGACACTTCAAAGAGGAGCAAGAACTGACATGATGTTGGTGTCAGTGCTTGCTCAAAAACGTGCCCCATCAAAGAGTGTTACCGGATGAGTGTGAGCTCCAGATAGAAGCAGATCGGTTCTTCTAATCTCTGATGGTGAATTTCAAAAGAATCACTTATCATACCTAGCAAGTCAGAGCATCAGGTCTTGATTGTCGGGATCATGTGCTGAGAAGTGTCAAGAGAGTCTCGGTACATGGAGAGGAAGAATATAAATTTGTATGGTTATCTGTCAGTTCTGATAGTCATGTTGAACACAACGGGTCTGCCTTCTTTTCTTTTTTTTTCTAATTTTATTTTATTAAAATTATTGGGGTGACAATTGTTAGTAGAATTATATAGATTTCAAGTGTACAATTCTGTATTACATCATCTATAAATCCCATTGTGTGTTCATCACCCAGAGTCAGTTCTCCTTCCATCACCATATA
>NW_027423942.1:10000-14940 GCF_036562045.2 Rhinolophus sinicus | reverse complement strand
CAACCTAAATATAAACCTAAGCCTAACCCTAAACCTAAACCTTACTCTAACCATAACCATATCCCTCATAATAACCCTAACCTAACCCTAACTTATACCCTAACCCTAACTGTTACCCTAACCTAACCCTAACCATAAACCCTAAACCTAACCCTAACCCTAACCTAACCATAACCCTAACCCTAACCCTAACCATAACACTAACGCTAACGTAACCCTAACCCTAATCCTAAACCTAAACCTAACCCTTACCCTAACCCTAACCCTAACCCTGACCCTAACCCTAACCCTAACCCTAACCGTAAACTAACATTTACACTAACACTAAATTTTACCCTACCCATGCACATAAACCTAACCCTAACCCTAAACCTAACCCTAACCGTAACCCTAACCCTAACCATAAACGTAAACTCTAATCCTAACCTAACCCTAACCCTAACTCTAACCCTATACCTAACCCTTACCCTAACCCTAACCCGAACCCTCATCATAACCCTAAACCTAAGCCTATTCGTAACCCTAATCATAACCCTAACACTAACCCTAAAAATAACCCTAACCTTAACTCTAACCCTAAACCCTAAACCTAACCTAACCTAAACCTAAGCCTAACCCTAAACCTAAACCATACTCTAAACATAACCCTATACCTAACACTAAACATAACCTAAACCTAACCTATACCCTAACCCTAACTCTAACGCTAACCTAACCCTAACCTAAACCCTAAATCTAACGCTAACCATAACCTAACCCTAACCCTAACCCTAACCCTAACGCTAACGAACCCTAAAACTAAACCAACCCTAAACTTAACCCAAACCCTAACCCTATCCCTAACCCTAACCCTAACCCTAACAGTAACCCAACATTTACACTAACACTAAATATTACCGTAACCATGCACCTAAATCTAACCCTAACCCTAAACCTAACACTAAACCCTAATCCTAACCCTACCCTAACCCTAACCGTAAACTCTAACCCTAACCTACCCCTAACCCTAAACATAACCCTAACCATAACCCTAACCGAACCCTAACTCATACCCTAACCCTAACACTTACCTGACACTAACCCTAACCTTACTCCTAAACCCTAAACCTAACCCTAACCCTAACCATAACACTAACCCTAACGCTAACCTAAACCTAAGCCTAAACCTAACCCTAACAATAACCCTAAGCTAACCCTAACTCTAACCCTAACCCTAACCCTAAACCTTAACCTAAACCTACCATTTACCCTAACCCTAACCCTAACCCTAACCCTAACCCTAACACTAACATTGACCCTAACACTAACGCTACCCTAATGCTAACCCTAATATTGACCCTAACCCTAACCCTAACCCTAACACTAACCTTAACCCTAACCCTAAACCTAACCCTAACCCTAAAACCTAACCCTAACCCTAACCCTAACCCTAACCTAACACTAAACCTAACCCTAACTCTAACCATAACCGTAATCCTAACCCTACCCTAACCCTAACCCTAACCCTAAACTTAACCCTAACCCTAAACCCTAACCCTACCCCTAACCCTAAACCTAACCCTAACCCTACCCCTAACCCTAACCCTAAACCAAACCCCAACCCTAACCCCAACTCTAACCCTAAAACTAACATTGACTCTATCCCTAACGCTACCCTAATGCTAACCTAACATTGACCCTAAACTTAATCCTAACCCTAACACTAACCTTAACCCTAACCCTTAACCTAACCCTAACCCTAAAACCTAACCCTAACCCTAACCCTAACACTAACCTAACACTAAACCTAACCCTAACTCTAACCATAACCGTAATCCTAACCCTACCCTAACCCTAATCCTAACCCTAAACTTAACCCTAACCCTAAACCCTAATCCTACCCCTAACCCTAAACCTAACCTAACCCTAACCCTAACCCTAACCTTAACCTTCACCCTAACCCTAACCTAACCCTAACCCAAACACTAACCCTAACTCTAACAATAACCCTAACCCTCACCCTAAACCATAAACCTAACCCTAACCCTAACCTAACACTAACCCTAAACCTAAACCTAACCCTAACACTAAATCTAACCCTAAACCCTAAACCTAACCCCAACCCTAACCCTAACCCTAACACTAAAACTCACCCTAACCCAAAATCCTAACCCTAACTCTAACCATAACCCTAACCCTAAACCTTAACCTAAACCTACCATTTACCATAACCCTAACCCTAACCCTAAACCTAGCCCTAACACTAACATTGACCCTAACCCTAACCCTAACGCTAACACTAACCTTAACCCTAAACCTAAACCTAACCCTAACCCTAACCCTAAAACCTAACCCTAACCCTAACCCTAACCCTAACCCTAACCTAACACTAAACCTAACCCTAACTCTAACCATAACCGTAATCCTAACCCTACCCTAACCCTAACCATAACCGTAAACTTAACCCTAACCCTAAACACTAAACCAACCCCTAACCCTAAACCTAACCTAACCCTAACCCTAACCCTAACCCTAACCCTAACCTAACCCTAAACCTAACCCTAACCCTAACCCTAACCCTAACCCTAACCCTAACCCTAACCTAACCCTAACCCTAAACATAACCCTAACCATAACCCTAAACCTAACATTTAACCCAACACTAACACTTACCCTAACCCTACCCCTAACCCTAACCCTAACCCTAACCCTAAAGCCTAACCCTAACCCTAACCCTAACCGTAAACCCTAACCCGAAACCTAACCCTAAATCTAACCCTAACACTAACCATAAACCGTAAACCCTAACCCTAACGCTAATCATAACCCTAAACCTAAGCCTAACCGTAACCCTAATCATAACCCTAACACTAACCCTAAAAATAACCCTAACCTTAACTCTAACCCTAAACCCTAAGCCTAACCTAACCCTAAACCTAGGCCTAATCCTAAACCTAAACCTTACTCTACCATAACCCTATACCTAACACTAACCCTAACTTAAACCTAACCTATACCCTAAACCTAACTCTAACACTAACCTAACCCTAACCTAAACCCTAAATCTAACCCTAACCATAACCTAACCCTATCCCAAACCCTAACCCTAACCCTAACAGTAACACAACATTTACACTAACAATAAATCTTACACTAACCATGCACCTAAACCTAACCCTAATGCTAACCCTAACCCTAAAACCAATCCCTAACCCTACCCTAACCCTAACTGTAAACTCTAACCCTAACCTAAACCTAACCTTAAACGTAACCCTAACCATAACCCTAAATAACCCTAACCCATACCCTAACCCTAACACTAACCCTGACCCTAACCCTAACATTACTCCTAAACCCTAACCCTAACACTAAACCTAACCCTAACACTAACCCTAACGCTAACCTAAACCTAAACCTAAACCTAACCCTAACAATAACCCTAAGCTATCCCTAACTCTAACCCTAAACCTAACCCTAAATCTTAATCTAAACCTACCATTTACCCTAAACCTAACCCTAACCCTAACCCTAACCCTAACCCTAACCTAACCCTAACCCTAAACATAACCCTAACAATAACCCTAAACCTAACATTTACCCCAACACTAACACTTACCCTAACCCTACCCCTAACCCTAACCCTAACCCTAACCCTAAAGCCCCTAACCCTAACCCTAACCGTAAACCCTAACCCGAAACCTAACCCTAAACCTAACACTAACACTAACCATAAACCGTAAACCCTAACCCTAACGCTAATCATAACCCTAAACCTAACTCTAACCGTAACCCTAATCATAACCCTAACACTAACCCTAAAAATAACACTAACCCTAACCCTAAACCCTAAACCTAACCCTAACCCTAACCTTAACCCTAACCCTAAAACTAACCCTAACCCTAAACACTAAACCTAAACCTAACCCTAACTCTAAACATAACCCTAAACCTAACCCTAACCTAAACCCTAACCCTAACCCTAACCATAACCCTAACCCTAACTCCAAACCCTAACCCTAACCCTAACCCTAACACTAAACCTAACCCTAAACCCTAACCCTAACCCTACCCTAACCCTAACCGTAATCTCTAACCCTAACCCTATACCTAACCCTTACACTAACCCTAACCTAACCCTAACCCTAACCCTAAAACTAACCCTAAACCCTAACCGTAACCCTAACCCTAAACATAACCTAACCCTAAATGAAACCCATACCCTAACCCTAACACTAACCCTGACCCTAACCCTAACCTTAATCCAAAACCCTAACCCTAACCCTAAACCTAACCTTAACACTAACCCTAACGCTAACCTAAACCTAAACCTAAACCTAACCCTAACAATAACCCTAAGCTAACCCTAACTCTAACCGTAACCCTAACCCTAAACCTTAACCTAAACCTACCATTTACCCTAACCCTAACCCTAACCCTAACCCTAACCCTAACACTAACATTGACCCTATCCCTAACGCTACCCTAATGTTAACCCTAACATTGACCCTAAACCTAACCCTAACGCTAACACTAACCCTAACCATAACCCTAACTCTAAAAATAACACTAACCCTAACACTAAACCTAAACCCTAAACTAACCCTAACCCTAACCCTAACCCTAACCCTAACCATAAACCTAACCCTAAACCTAACACTTACCCTAACCCTAACCCTAACCCTAAAACTAACACTAACCATAAACACTAAACGTAAACCTAACCCTAACTCTAACCATAACAGTAACCTTAACCATATCTAAAACCTAACCCTAACCATAACCCTAACCCTAACTCCAAACCCTAACCCTAACCGTAACCCTAACCCTAACCCTAACAGTAACCTAACCCAAACCCTAACCCTAACCCTAACCCTAACCCTAAACCTAAAACTAAAACCTAACCCTAAACCTAACCCTAACTCTAAATCTAACCCTAACCCTAACCTAAACCTAACCCTAAA
>NW_027423942.1:0-7500 GCF_036562045.2 Rhinolophus sinicus | reverse complement strand
ACCATAACCCTAACCCAAATCTAACCCTAATCCCAACCCTAACCTTAACACTAACCCGAAACCTAATCCTAAACCTAACCCAAAACGTAATATTTACCCCAACACTAACCCTCACCCTAACCCTACCCCTAAACCTAACCGTAACCCTAAACCCAAACCCTAACCCTAACCCTAACACTAACACTAACACTAACTCTAAACCCTAACTTTAACCCTAACAGTAAACCTAAACATAACCTTAACTTTAACCCTAAAACCTAACCCTAACCTTAACCCTAATATTTACACTAACCCTAACCCTAACCCTACCCGTAATCCTAACCTTAAACTTAACCCTAACCCTATCCCTAACTCTTAATCCTAAACCTATCCCTAACCCTAACCCAAAACCTAACCTAACCTAACTTTAAAACTACCCTTAACACTAAACTCTAACCCTAACCCTAATCCTAACCCTTACCTAACCCTAACCCTAACCCTAACCCTAACCCTAACACTAACCTTAACCTAACCCTAGCTCATAACTTAACCCTAACCCTAACCCTAACCATAACCATAACCTAACTGTAACCTACTCCCTAACCCTAACCCTAACCATAACCCTAACACTAACCCCTAAACCTAACACTAACCCTAACCCTTACCTAAACCTTACCGAAAAATTAACCCTAAGACAAAACCCAAACCTAACCCTGAACGTAACCGTAACCCTAACCCTAACCCTAAACCTAATCCTAACCCTTACCCTAACCCTAACCCTAACCGTAACCTTAACCCTAACCCTAACCATAACCTAACCCTAACCTATACCCTAAACCTAACTCTAATCCTAACCCTAAACCTAACACTAAACCCTAAATCTAACTCTAACCCTAACCTTACCCTAGCCCTAACCCTAAACCTAAACCTAACGCTAACCCTAACCCTAAAACCTAAACCTAAGCATAAACCTAAACCTAACCCTAACCGTAACTCTAACCATAACCCCAACACTAACCCTAAAAATAAACCTAACCTTAACCCTAACCCTAAACCTAACCCTAACCTAACACTAACACTAAGCCTAACCCTAAACCTAAACTTTACCCTAACCATAACCCTATCCCTAACCCTAACCCTAACCCTAACCTAACCCTATCCTATACCCTAACCCTAATTCTAATCCTAACACTAAACCTAAACCTAACCCTAAACCTAACCCTAAACCTAACCCTAAACCTAACCCTAACCCTACCCTAACGTTAACCTAACTCTAAGCCTAACCTTTACCCTAACCCTAATGCTAACCTAACCGTAACCGTAACCCTAACCCTACACCTAAGCTCACCCTAACTCTAAAACTAACCTTAACCCTAACACTAAACCCAACATTTACCCCAACACTAACCCTTACAATAACACTACACCTAACCCTAACACTATTCCTAACCCTAAACACTAAACATAACACTAACCCTAACCCTAACCCTAACCCTAACCCTAAACCTTAACCCTAAACCTAACGTTACCCTAACCCTAACCCTAAACCTAACACAAAACCTAACCCTAACCCTAAACCCAAAACCTAACCCTAACCCTAACCCTAACCCTAACCTAACCCTATCCTATACCCTAACCCTAACTCTAACCCTAACCCTAACCCTAAACCTAAACCTAAACCTAACCCTAAACCTAACCCTAAACCTAACCCTAACACGAACCCTAAAGGTAACCTAACCCTAACTCGAAACTTTACCCTAACCCTAACGGTAACCTAACCCTAACCCTAACCCTAACCCTAACCCAAAATTTACCCCAACACTAAGCCATACACTAACCCTACAACTAACCCTAACACTATTCCTAACCCTAAACCCTAATCATAAAACTAACCCTACCACTACCGCTAACCCTAACCCTAACCCTAAACCTTAACCCTAAACCTAACCGTAACGCTAACCCTAACCCTAACCCTAACACTAAACCCTAAACCCTAACCCTAACCTGACACTACCCCTAAACCTAACCCTACCCCTAACCCTAAACCATTACCCTAACCCTAACCATAACCCTAAACCTAAACCTAAACTTAACCTTAACCCTAACCCTAACACTAACCCAAAAAATAACCCTAACCCTAACCCAGGCCTACACCCTAACCCTAACCTAACCCTAACCCTAAGACTAACCCTAAAACTAACCCTAACCCTTACCCTAACCCTAACCCTAACCCTAACCCTAACCCTAACCCTAAACCTAAACTAACCCTAACACAAAACCCAATCCTAAACCTAACCCTAACCCCAACACTAAACTAACCCTAAACCAAAACATAAAACCTAACCCTAACAATAAACCTAACTCTAACCCTAAACCCTACCCATAACCCTAACCCCAACCCTAACCCTAACCCCAGGGCTAAACTAAACCTAACCCTAACCCTAAACCTAATCCTAACCCTAACCCTAAAAATAAACCGTAACCCTAACCCTTACCATAAACCTAAACCAAACCCTAACCGTAATCCTAAACCTAATCCTAACCCTCACCATAACCCTAACCCTAACCCTAACCCTAACCTAACCCTAACATATACGCTAACCCTAACCCTATCCTAACCCTAACCGTAACCCTATATCCTAACCCTAACCCTAACAATAACCTAACCCTAACCATAATCATAACCATAACATTAACCCTAACCTAACCATAACCGAATCCTTAACCCTAACCCTAAAACTAACCCTAACCCTAACCCAACACTTACCCTAACCGTAATCCTAACTCTGACCCTAACCCTAAACCTAATCCTAACCCTTACCATAACCCTAAACCTAACCCTAACCCTAACCCTAACCTAAACCTAACCCTAAACCTAACCCTACCCCTAACCCTATCCTTAACCCTAATATTTACACTAAGCCTAACCCTAACCCTACCCGTAATCCTAACCTTAACCCTAACCCTAACACTATCCCTACCACTTAATCCTAAACATAACCCTAACCTTAACCCAAACCCTAACCTAACCTTATCCTAAAACTACCCCTAACCCTAAACCCTAACCCTAACCTAAACCTAACCCTAAACCTAACCCTAACCCTAACCCTAACCCTAAACCCTACCCTAATTTTAACCCTAACCCTAAACCTAAACCTAACCTTACCCCTAACCCTAACCTTAACCCTAATATTTACACTAAGCCTAAACCTAACCCTACCCGTAATTCTAACCTTAACCCTAACCCTAACACTATACATAACACTTAATCCTAAACCTAACCCTAACCTTAACCCATACACTAACCTAACCTTACCCTAAACCTACCCCTAACCCTAAACCCTAAACCTAACCCTAACCCTAACCCTAACCTAACACTAATCCTAACACTAACCCTAACATTAACCTTAACCTAAACCTAACCCATAATTTAACCCTAATCCTAACCGTAACCCATTCCCTAACCCTAACCATAACCTAACTGTAACCTATACCCTAACCCTAACCTAACACTAACAGAAAACTTAACCCTAACACAAAACCCAAACAAAACCCTGAACGTAACCCAAACCCTAAACCTAACCCTAAACCTAACCCTAAACCCTAAACCTAACCCTAAACCTAAACCTAACCTAAACCGTAACCCTAACCATAACCCTAACAGTTAACCCTAAAAATAACCCTAACCCTAACCCTAACCCTAAACCCTAACCCTAATCTAACAATAACGCTAAACCTAACCCTAAACCTAACCCTTACCCTAACCATAACCCTATCCGTGACCCTTACCCTAACCTAACCCTATCCTATACCCTAACCCTAACACAAACCCTAACGCTAACCTAATCCTAACACTAACGCTAACCCTAACCCTAACCCTAACCTAACCCTAAACCGAATCCTAACCCTAACCCTAACCCAAAACCCAACCCTAAACTGAACCCTAACTCTAACCCTAACATAAACCTAAACCAAATCCTAACCCTAACCCTAACCCTAAAGCTAAATCTAACCCTAAACCCTAACCCTAACCCTAACCCCAACCCTAACCCTAACATAAGGCTAACCTAACCTTAACCCTAACCCTAACCCTAACCTAACCATAACCCTAACCCTTAACTTAACCCTAACCCTAACCCTAAACCCTAACCCTAAACCTAACGCTAACCTAACCCTAAACCTATCACTAACCCTAACCCTAAACCTAACACTAACCTTAACCGTAACCTAACATTTAAACTAACACTAAACCTTACCCTAACTGTACCCCTAAACCTAAACCCAACCATAAACCTAAACCTAAACCCTAACCCTAACCCTAACCATAAACCTAAATCCTAACCCTAACCTAACCCTAACCCTAACCCTATCATAACCCAAACCTAAACTTAAACTATACTCTAACCCTAACCCTATCCCTACCCTAAACCTAACCCTAAACCCTAACCGTAACCCTAACCCTAACCCTAAACCTAACCTAACCCTAAACGAAAACTTAACCCTAATCCTAACCCTAAACCTAACCCTAACCATAACCCTAACCTAACCCTAACCCATACCCTAACCCTAACACTAACCCTGACCTAACCCTAACCTTAATCCTAAACCCTAACCCTAACCCTAAACCTAACCCTAACACTAACCCTAACGCTAACCTAAACCTAACCCTAAACCTAACCCTAACAATAACCCTAAGCTAACCCTACTTCTAACCCTAACCCTAACCCTAAACCTAAACCTAACCCTAACCCTAACCCTAACCCTAACCCTAACCCTAACCCTAACCCTAACCCGAACCCTAACCCTAACAATAACATTGATCCTAACCCTAACGCTACCCTAATGCTAACCCTAACATTGACCCTAAACCTAACCCTAACCGGAACCCTAAACTTAACCCTAATCTTAAACTAACAATAATCCTAAAACCTAACCCTAACCCTAACCCTAACCCTAACCCTAACCCTAACCCTAACCTAACACTAAACCTAACACTAACTCTAACCATAACTGTAATCCTAACCCTAACACTAACCCTAACCCTACCCTAACTTAACCCTAAACCAAAACCTGAACCTAATCCTAACCCTGTCCCAAACCCTTACCCTAACCTAAACCCTAACCCGAACATTAACCCTAAACATAACCTAACCCTAACCCTAACCCTAACCCTAACCCTAACCTTCACCCTATCCCTAACCTAATCCTAAACGAAAACCTAAACCTAACCTTAAACCTAATCCTAAACCTTACCCTAACCCTAACCCTAACCCTAACCTAACCCTAACCTATACCCTAACCCTAACTCTTACCCTAACCCTAACCCTAACCATAAACCCTAAACTTAACCCTAACCCTAAACTAAACCTAACCATAACCCCAAACCTAACACTAACTCTAAACCTAACCCTAAACCCTAAACCTAATCATAAACCTAAACCTAACCCTAACCGTAACCCTAACCATACCCTAACACTAACCCTAAAAATACCCTCCCCTAACCCTAACCCTAAACCCTAACCCTAACCTAACCATAACACTAAGCCTAACCCTAAACCTAACCCTTACCCTAACATAACGCTATCCGTAACCCTAACCCTAACCTAACCCTATCTTATACCCTAACCCTAACTCTAACCCTAACCCTAACCCAAACTCCAACCCTAAACCCTAACCCTAAGCCTAACTCCAACCCTAACCCTAACATAAGGCTAACCTAACCTTAACCCTAACCCTCACCCTAACGCTAACCTAACCCTAACCCTAACCCTAACCCTAACACTAACCATAACCGTAAACTAACATTTACACTAACACTAAATCTTACCCTAACCGTACCACTAAACCTAACCCTAACCATAAACCTAAAACCTAACCCTAACCTAACCCTAACCCTAACACTAACCCTAACCCTAACCTAAACTTAACCTATACCCTAACCCTAACCCTACCCCTACCCTAAACCTAAACCTAAACCCTAACCGTAACCCTAACACTAACCCTAAACCTAAACTAACCCTAAACGAAAACTTTTTTTTTTTAAATTAAATTTATTGAGGTGACAATTGTTAGTAAATTTACATCGATTTCAGGTGTACAATTCTGTATTACATCATCTATAAATCCCGTTGTGTGTTCATCACCCAGAGTCAGTTCTCCTTCCATCACCATATATTCGATCCCCCTTACCCTCATCTCCTACCCACCACCCCCCACCCCCCTTACCCTCTGGCAACCACCAAACCATTGTCTGTGTCTATGAGTTTCTGTTTCTCATTTGTTTGTCTTGTTCTTTTGTTGTTTAGGTTTATATACCACATATCAGTGAAATCACATGGTTCTCTGCTTTTTCTGTCTGACTTATTTCGCTCGGCATTACACTCTCAAGATCCATCCATGTTTTCACAAATGTTCCTATATCATCTTTTCTTACTGCCGAATAGTATTCCATTGTGTATATATACCACAACTTCTTCATCCATTCATCTATCGAAGGACATTTTGGTTGTTTCCATGTCTTGGCCACTATAAACAAAGCTGCAATGAACATTGGAGCACACGTGTCTTTATCTCTAAATGTTTTCAGATTTTTTGGGTAGATACCCAGGAGAGGGATTTCATATGGCAATTCTATTCGTAATTTTTTGAGGAACCTCCACACCGCCTTCCATAACGGCTGCACCAGTCTGCATTCCCACCAACAGTGTATGAGGGTTCCTATTCTCCACAGCCTCTCCAACATTTGTTACTATTTGTCTTGTTGATGATGGCCATTCTGACTGGGGTGAGGTGATATCTCATTGTGGTTTTGATTTGCATTTCTCTGATGATTAGTGATGTTGAGCATTTTTTCATATGTCTATTTGCCATTTGTATGCTATTTGTCACCATGTACCAAAGTTAATTCAAAATGGATCAAAGACTTAAGCATAAGACCTGACACAATAAACTGCATAGAAGAAAACATAGGTACTAAACTTATGGACCTTGGGTTCAAAGAGCATTTTATGAATTTGACTCCAAATACAAATGGAAGTAAAAGCTAAAATAAACGAATGGGACTATATGAAACTTAAAAGCTTCTGCACAGCAAAAGAAACCATTGACAAAATAAAGAGGCCACCAACTGAATGGGAGAAGATTTTTGCAAACAGTGCCTCCGATAAGGGGCTAGTATCCAGAATATACAAGGAACTCATGCAACTCAACAACAAAAAAACAAACAACCCAATTGAAAAATGGGCAGAGGACTTGAAGAGACATTTCTCCAAAGAGGACATACAAATGGCAAATAGACATATGAAAAAATGCCTAAACGAAAACGTAACCCTAATCCTAACCCTAAACCTAACCCTAACCATAACACGAACCTAAACTTAACCCATACCCCAACCCTAACACTAACCCTGACCCTAACACTAACCTTAATCCTAAACCCTAACCCAAACCCTAAACGTAACCCTAACATTAACCCTAATGCTAATCTAAACCTAACCCTAAACCTAACCCTAACAATAACCC
>NW_027423941.1:0-15194 GCF_036562045.2 Rhinolophus sinicus | reverse complement strand
AACAGTCTGCTATTTGTCCAGGACGTTGATAATGAAAATACTATGTGATCATTGATATATACATAATAATGTTTAAAAGGATGCCCAGAAACTCCTAAAGACAATTCAGATATTTCCTTCGAGTGGAAAGAAAGGATTGGTAGAGAGCCAGATAAATGGCTGTGCTCTTTTGCGGGGTTCAAGCCTGGGCTTTCAGACTTGGAGTCTGAATCACGCTAAATATCGGATTGCTGCAGATCTGCTGTACCTCTCCCATTCTCTTCCATGTTACTGAGTGCCTATGCGGCACGCCTATCTGTTTCATCTTCTACAGCTTGTGTCCATTACTTTAATACTCTGATAAACATAATTGAGCGAACACTTCAATTTTCATACTTTTAATCACAGAGTGTGTACATTTTCCTTTTGAGACTTCATGTGCAGTCAATGAATCATTGTGAATTGCAATTCTTTGTTATGTCACTTGCTTAGGGGTCTCAGAGAGAGTCTTCCCCAGAAAAATAAGTGTATTTGACAAGAAGAATATGGAGAACTTCATTATATACTGAGCCAGCTATTATTCCCACTCACCAAGAAAGTGGACCTTCCTTTCTTTCTTAGGTAATTCCTGGGGAACCTGACCTCTACTGAATTCAATCCAACCTGGTGAAATCATCCAGTTGATAGGCATGCACTAGGAGATTCAGATGGCAGACCCATGGAGTCCAGCCTGCCTGTCAGAACTGAAAGAGCACCATACAAATGTGTATCCTTCCATTCCATGTTCCAACACTCCCTTGACACTACTCAGCAAATCTCGAGGACAATACAAAACTGATGATCCATCTACTAGTTTTTTATTTGTTTGTTTGTTTTTTAATTTATTTTTCAAATTTATTGGGGTAACAATTTTTAGGAAAATTACATGGATTTCAGGTGTACAATTCTATATTACATCATCTATAAATCCCATTGTGTGTTCACCACCCAGAGTCAGTTCTTCTTCCATCACGGTATATTTAATACCCCTTACCTCATCTCCCACCTTCCATGACCCTTACCCTCTGGCAACCACTAAACTATTGTCTGTGTCTATGAGTTTCTGTTTCTCATTTATTTGTCTTGTTCTTTTGTTGTTTGTGTTTTATATACCACATATCAGTGAAATCACATGGTACTCTGCTTTTCGTCTGACTTGTTTCGCTCAGCATTACTCTCTCAAGATCTATCCATGTTGTCACCAATGTTCCTATATCATCTTTTCTTACTGCCGAATAGTATTCCATTGTGTATATATGCATGGAAACAACCAAAATGTCCTTCAATAGATGAATGGATAAAGAAGTTGTGGTATATATACACAAAAATTTTTGATAGGATGTATTTTCATTGTCATATGTTTCTATGTATCTTGTGATCTCTCCTCTAACTTCTTCTTTGAACCAGTCGTTCTTTAAAAGTATGTTGTTTAATCTCCATGTATTTGTTTATATCCTGCTTTCTTTTTGCTTTCATACCCAATTTCAAAGACTTGTGATCAGAGAATATGCTTGGTATGATTTCAATCTTCTTAAATTTGCTGAGACTGATTTTATGTCCCAGTATATGGTCTATCCTTGAGAATATTCCGTGTACACTACAAAAGAATGTATAGTCTGATGTTTTAGGATGAAGTGCTCTCTAAATGTCAATTATGTCCATTTCATCTAATGTGTCATTTAGGGCTGCTATTTCGTTATTTATTTTCTGTATGGATTATCTATCCATAGCTGTCAATGACGTGTTTAAGTCCCCTAGTATAATTGTGTTTTGGTCAATTTCTCCCTTTAGTTCTGTTACTAGTTGTTTGGTATATTTCGGTGCTCCCTGATTTGGGGCATAAATATTGATGACTGTTATGTCTTCTTGTTGTACAGTCCCCTTTACCATTATGAAATATCCAACTTTATCTCTTGTTATCTTTTTACCTTGAAGTCTGTTTCATCTGATATTATGGCTACACCTGATTTTCTGTGGGTACCATTTGCTTGGAGTGTCAATTTCCACCCTTTCACTTTGAGTCTATGCTTGTCCTTGTAGCTGTGATGTGTCTCTTGTAGAAAGCATATGTTTGGGTTTAGTTTTTTGATCCAATCTGCTACTCTGTGCCTTTTTATTGGTGAGTTCAGTCCATTTACATTTAGGGAGATTATTGATATGTGAGGATTTCCTGTCATTGTATCTTTAGTTTTCTGGTAAGGCTGTGTCTCCATTGTTTCATTGCCGTTTTGTTGTTTTCTATTATTTCTGTGTGGTGGTATTCCATGATGTTTCCCTCTGTTTCTTCTTTTATTACAGTTTATGTTTCAGTTCTGGATTTTTTTTTTTTTTTAGTTGTTACACTTAAGTTTATGTAAAAGAAATTATTATATTTAGAGTATTCCATTTTCTTCAGCATGCTTACTATCTCCATTCCCTAATTCTGGTTCAGACATTTACTCTCCCCCTTTTTGAGTTTTGATTGCCACAAATTGTCCCTGTTGATGGTGGTTGAATAGCCTCCTTTAGTATTTCTTGTAGTGCAGGATGTATTAGAAAACTCCCTCAGCTTCTGCATGTCTGGAAACCTCTTTATTCCTCCTTCATATCTAAAGGATATCTTTGCTGGATATATTATTCTTGGCTCATGATTTCTCTCTTTCAATAGTTTGAATATTTGGTTCCACTCCCTCCTGGCTTGTAGAGTTTCTGCTGAAAAATCTGATGATAATCTAATGAGCTTTGCTTTGTAAGTTACCTTCTTCTTTTCCCTGGCTGCCTTGAGGATTCTTTCTTTTTCGTTGATTATAGACAGCTTCAATACAATGTGCCTTGGAGAAAGCCAGTTGGGATTGAGGTAACTAGGTGTTCTGTTTGCTTCTTGTATTTGAGGGTCCCGTTCTGTCCACAAGTTTGGGAAGTTCTCATCGACAATTTGTTTGAATATATTCTCTGTTCCCTTCTCTCTTTCTTTTCCTTCTGGTATGCCCATTATTCTTATACTGCTCTTTCTGATGGAGTCAGAAATTTCTTGTAGAGTTCTTTCATTTCTTTTAAGTCTCATACTCTTTCTTCTTCCATCTGACATTTCCAGGTTTCTATCTTCGATGTCACTGAATCTTTCCTCCATCTGGTCAACTCAACTACCTAAGCTGGTTATTTCATTCATAATTTCTTCTATTGAGTTCATAATCTCCAGAAATTCTATTTGGTTGTTTTTTAAAATTTCAATCACTTTCGAAAAATGCTCATGCTGTTCTTTGATTGAGTATCTGAGTTCATTTAACTGCCTATCTGTGTTTTCTTGCATCTCATTGAGTTTTTTCAGAACTGCAATCTTGAATATTCTGTCAGTTATGTCACATATTTCTATCTTTAAGTGCCTTTTCTGGAGATTTTTCACTTTCTGAGATTCCTTGTTGCCTTCGTTCTTCATGGCGATTACTGGTTTACTATTTCTCTTCCTAGACATCTCCAGGAGTGGCTTCTGCAACAGGTTGATAGGAAGTGTCTTTCTTTGGTTTTCTAGTACTTGTTGGTAGAGTGTTTTATCTTCTTCTCCGACTGCAGCTTATTTTTCTTCTTTCACACGGTAGTGCTGTTTTCTCTGCACTATTCCAGCTTCTCCCACAATGGGGGGATTCCCTGGGAGATGGGCTTCTTCTCTGTTAATAGTTCATCTAGGTCACAGGGTGCAGTGTCCCGGTGGGTATGCGGAGAGCATTTGATGTTCTAAAGCTCTTCCAGCTCCAGATTCAGAGCCCATATGTTTCAGCAGCTCTGTTAACTCCTGCATGGACCCGCCCAGATAAGTGGGGTCAGGAGTGGGGTGAGTTGTGAGAGGTGGCCCAGAGCAATGGCGGCGCCCACCACCACAGCCAGTCCTAGTTCCACAGCTCCCTCCCATTTTCCAGTACTAATTGGGCTGCGAATATGTGTCTGCGGTCCCCAGCTCTCAGAACAGCAAATATTCTGTTTTTGATGTGACACTGCTATTGTTCTGCTTGCAGCACCAGAGCTGGACCAGCTCTGAGAGGTTAGGGAGGGGTTTGCTAGTCTCAATGCCCTTGGCTTCCATTCTCTGCTTGGCAGTGAGGGCCCAAACCACCATTTTCAGCCCTCTTCCCTCAGCCATCTTTGCTAGGTCTCTGACGCGAGTGTTGGGTTCAGCAGAGTTATATGCTGCTCCCTGGAAAGTACATTAGATTATCATCAGATTTTTCATCAGAAACTCGACAAGCCAAGAGGGAGTGGAAACAAATATTCAAACTATAGAAAGAGATAAATTATGAGCCAAGAATAATATATCTAGCAAAGATATCCTTTTGATATGAAGGAGGTATAAACACATTTCCAGACATACAGAAGCTGAGGGAATTTTCTAATAAATGACCTGTATTACAAGAAATACTAAAGGAGGCTATTCGACCACCATCAACAGGGAAAATTTGTGGCAACCAAAACCTAAAAATTGGGTGAGGAAGGCTTGAACCTGAATAAGGGAATGGAGAATGTAAGTGAGCTAAAGAAAATGAAATACTCTAAATATCAAAATTTCTTTTACATAAACTTAAGCATAACAACTCAAAAAAAAAAAAAAAAAAATCCAGAAATGAAACATATACTGTAATAAGTAGAAACAGGGGGAAATATCATAGAATACCATCACACAGAAATAATAGACAAAAACAAAATGGCAAAGAAACAATGGAGACAGAAACTTACTAGAAAACTAAAGATAGAATGACAGGAAAGCTTCACATATCAATAATCACCATATATATAAATGCACTTATCTCATCAATAAAAAGGCATAGAGTAGCAGATTGGATCAAAAAACTAAACCCAAACATATGCTGTCTCCAAAGGACACACCCCACTACAAGGAGAAGCATAAACTCAAAAGGAAAAGGTGGAAATTGACATTCCAAGCAAATGGTATACAGAGAAAATCAGGGGTAGCCATAATGATATCAGATGAAACAGACTACAGGGTGAAAAAGGTAACAAGAGACAAAGATGGACATTTCATAATGGTAAAGGGGACTATACAGCAAGAAGACATAATAGTCATCAATATTTATGCCCCCATGCAGGGAGCACCGAAATATACCAAACAACTACTATACAACTAAAGGGAGAAATTGACCAAAACACAATTATACTAGGGGACTTAAATACATCATTGACAGCTATGGATAGATCATTTAAACAGAAAATAAATAATGAAATAGCAGCCCTAAATGACACATTAGATGAAATGGACATAATTGACATTTATACAGCACTTCATCCTAAAACATCAGACTATACATTCTTTTCTAGTGTACACGGAACATTCTCAAGGATAGACCATATATTGGGACATAAAATCAACATAAGCAAATTTAAGAAGATTGAAATCATAGCCAGCATATTCTCTGATCACAAGGCTTTGAAATTGGATATCAACTGCAAAAAGAAAGCAGGAAAAAACACAAAATACATGGAGATTAAACAACATACTTTTAAAGAACGACTGGGTCAAAGAGGAAGTTAGTGGATAAATCAAAAGATACTTGGAAACAAATCACAATGAAAATACATCCTAACAAAATTTTTGGAATGCAGGGAAAGCAGTCTTAAGAGGGAAATTTATCTCAGTACAGGCCTATCTCAAGAAACAAGAAAACTCCCAAGTAAATAACCTCATGTTATACCTTAAAGAACTAGAAAAAGAAGAACAAATAAAACCCAAGGTCAGCAGAAGAAAGGAAATAACAAAAATTAGAGCAGAAGTAAATGAAATAGAGAACAAAAAACACTGAAAAAAAATTTATGTGACAAAGAGCTGGTTCTTTGAAAAGATTAACAAAATTGACAAACCCTTGGCTAGACTCACTATGATAAAAAGAGAGAAGACACTAATTAACAAAATCAGAAATGAAAAAGGGGAAGTTATCACAGGAACCACAGAAATAAAAAGGATCATCCAAGATTAATATGAAGGACTATATGCCACCAAATTCAATAACGTAAAAAAAAAAGGACAAGTTCTTAGAAACATATAGCCTTCCAAAGCTGAAACATGAAGAACTGGAAAATCTAAACAGACCGATCACCAGTAACAAAATTGAAGCAATCATCAAGACATACCCAAAAGCAAAAGTCCGCGACCAGATGGTTTCAATAGTGAATTCTACCAAACGTTCAAAGAGGATCTAATACCAATCCTGCATAAACTCTTCCAAAATATTGAAGAGAGATAGTACTCCCTAACTCATTTTATGAGGCCAACATTACCCTGATACCAAAACCTGGTAAGGACAGCACAAAAAAAGAAAACTACAGACCAATATCTCTGATGAATACCAAAGCAAATATCCTAAATAAAATTCTACAAATCAAATACAACAATGCATTAAAGAGATTATTCATTACGACCAAGTGGGTTTCATCCCCATGCACAAGGATGGCTCAACATCCACAAATCCATCAATGTGATACACCACATAAACAAATAAAGGACAAAAATCATATGAATTTACCAATTGATGCAGAAAAAGCATTTGACAAGACACAACATCCATTTATGATTCAAACATTTAATAAAATAGGTATAGAAGGAAAATACCTAAACATAATAAAGGCCATATATGACAAGCCCTCTGCTAATCTCATAATTAATGGTGAAAAACTGAAGCCCTTTGCTCTACATTCAGGGACACAAATGGGCTCTCCCCTATCATCTCTGCTTTTCAACATAGTGTTGGAAGTCCTTAAAAGAGCAATCAGGCAAGAGAAAGAAATAAAATGCATCCAAATTGAAATGAAGAAGTTAAGTTATCACCCTTTGCCGATGACATAATGCTATATATAGAAAACCATAAAGACTCCACCAAAAAGCTATTATAAACAATCAATGAATAAAGTAAAGTTGCTGGCTACAAAGTCACCGTACAAAAGTCCATTGCTTTCCTATATACTAACAATGAAATCTCAGAAAAAGAAAAACAATACCTTTTGCAATTGCAGCAAAAAAGGATAAAATACCTGGTAATAAATTTAACCAAGTATGTGAAAAACCTATATGCTGTAAACTATGACATTTTTGAAAGAAATTGAAGAAGACACAAAGAAATTGAGAGACATTCCGTGCTCATGGATTGGAAGAATCAACATAGTTAAAATGGCTATATTACACAAATTAATATACAGATTAAATATAATCACCAACAAAGTCCTAATGGCATCTTTTTAAAGAAATAGAATAAAAATCATCAGATTTGTTTTGAACCACAAAAGACCATGAATAGCCAAAGCAATCTTAAGAAAAAAGAACCATAATGGAGGTATCACACTTCCTGACTTTGGCTTGTACTACAGGGCTACAATAATCAAAACAGCATGGTATTGGCAGAAAAACAGACACATGGAACAATGGAATAGAATTGAGAACCCAGAAATAAAACCACATAAATATGGACAGATAATTTTTGACAAAGAAGCTAAAAACATACAATGAGGCAAGGACAGCCTCTTCAATAAATGGTGCTGGGAGTATTGGATAGCCACCTGCAAAAGAGTGAAACTGGACTGCTATTTGTAACCACGTACCAAAATTAATTCAAAACATCAAAGACTTTAGCATAAAACCTGACACAATAAACCGCATAGAAGAAAACATAGTTTCTAAACTTATGGACCTTGGGTTCAAAGAGCATTTTATGAATTTGACTCCAAAGGCAATGAAAGTAAAAGCTAAAATGAATGAATGGGACTATATGAAACTTAAAAGCTTCTGCACAGCAAAATAAACCATCAACAAAATAAAGAATCAACCAACTGAATGGGAGAAGATTTTGCAAACAGTGCTTCCGATAAGGAGCTAATATCCAAAATATAGAAGAACTCATGGACTTCCGGAAAAATGGCGGAGTGAGGTGAGCCTCTGTAAAGCTCCCCTGGAATTTACAAAGAATAGAACAACAAAAACTCCACAAAGGACTCCCTGCACAGCAGACAGGCAAGACGAAGAGGCCCACTACCGACTGAAATCAACTACAGGTGGGAGATTCGCGCGAGCGGGGGTGGGGAGGAGGAAAGTGAGAAGTGAGTGGAGACGCAGCTCCGCAGGCGCAGGACTCAGACCCAGCTCAGTGCGCCGAGCTCGCTGCTTCCCGGAACTACCGCAGCTGCGGGAGATCGGACTGCTAGGGCTCCGCCAGGGCTCCACAGGGCTGAGGGGACAGCATATAACACGGCTGAACCCAACGCTCACGGCAGAGACCTTGGAGAAAAGACTGAGGGAAAAAGGCTGAAAACAGTGGTTTAAGCCCTCACTGCTGAGCAGAGAACGGAGCCTTAGGCACTGAGACTAGCCGCCCCCTCCCTCCCCTCCCAGAGCTCGCCCCGCCCCCACCTGACCGGTGCTAGAAGTGAAACAGTAGCAGTGTCAGATCAAAACAACATAAAATTTGCTATATTTGAGAACTGTGGCCCACAAACACAAATCCACAGCCCAACTAGTTCCGACAAAGGGAAGAGAGCTGTGGAAGCAGGACCGGCTGTGGTGGTGGTCGCCGCCATTGCTCTGGGCCACCTCTCACAGCTCTCCCCGCCCCTGGCCCCACCTATCTGGGCGGATCCCTGCAGGAGTAAACAGAACTGCTGAACAAAAGAAAAACCTCTTCCTATCAACTTGTTGCAGAAGACACTCCTGTAGATGTCTAGGAAGAGAAATAGTAAACCAGTAATCGCCATGAGTAACCAAGGCAACAAGAAAGCTCAGAAAGAAAGTGAAAAATCTCCAGAAAAGGCACTTAAAGATACAGAAATATGTGACTTAAATGACAGAGAATTCAAGGCTACAGTTCTGAAAAAACTCAACGAGATACAAGAAAACACAGATAGGCAGTTAAATGAACTCAGAAACTCAACTAAAGAACAGTATGAGCATTTTACGAAAGAGATTGAAATTTTAAAAAAGAACCAAATAGAATTTCTGGAGATTAAGAACTCAATACAAGAAATTAAGAATGAAATAACCAGCTTAGGTAGTAGAGTTGACCAGATGGAGGAAAGAATCAGTGACATCGAAGATAGAAACCTGGAAATGACACAGATAGAAGAAGAAAGAGACTTGAGACTTAAAATAAATGAACGAACTCTACAAGAACTTTCTGACTCCATCAGAAAGAGCAATATAAGAATAATGGGCATACCAGAAGGAGAAGAAAGAGAGAAGGGAACAGAGAATATATTCACACAAATTGTCGATGAGAACTTCCCAAATTTGTGGACAGAACTTGACCCTCGAATCCAAGAAGCAAATAGAACACCTAGTTACCTCAATCCCAACAGGACTTCTCCAAGGCACATTGTACTGAAGCTGTCTAAAATCAACGACAAAGAAAGAATCCTGAAGGCAGCCAGGGAAAAGAAGACGGTAACTTACAAAGGAAAGCCCATTAGATTATCATCAGATTTTTCAGCAGAAACTCTACAAGCCAGGAGGGAGTGGAACCAAATATTCAAACTATTGAAAGAGAGAAATCATGAGCCAGAATAATATATCCAGCAAAGATATCCTTTAGATATGAAGGAGGAATAAACACCTTTCCAGACATCCAGAAGCTGAGGGAATTTTCTAATACACGACCTGCACTACAAGAAATACTAAAGGAGGCTATTCGACCACCATCAACAGGGACAATTTGTGGCAACCAAATCTCAAAACGGGGGAGAATAAAGGCCTGAACCGGAATATGGGAATGGAGTAAGTAAGCGTGCTGAAGAAAATGGAATACTCTAAATATCAAACTTACTTTTACATAAACTTAAGGGTAACCACTCAAAAAAAAATCCAAAACTGAAATATATATACTGAAATATAAGAAGAAACAGAGGGAAACATCATAGAATACCACCACACAGAAATAATAGACAACAACAAAAAGGCAAAGAAACAATGGAGACACAGCAATACCAGAAAACTAAAGATAGAATGACAGGAAATCCTCACATATCAATAATCACCCTAAATGTCAATGGACTGAACTCACCAATAAAAAGGCACAGAGTAGCAGATTGGATCAAAAAACTAAACCCAACCATATGCTGTCTCCAAGAGACACATCTCAGCTACAAGGACAAGCATAGACTCAAAGTGAAAGGGTGGAAATTGACACTCCAAGCAAATGGTGCCCAGAGAAAATCAGGTGTAGCCATAATGATATCAGATGAAACAGACTTCAAGGTGAAAAAGATAACAAGAGACAAAGATGGACATTTCATAATGGTGAAGGGGACTGTAAAAGAAGAAGACATAACAGTCATCAATATTTATGCCCCCAATCAGGGAGCACCGAAATACACCAAGCAACTACTCACAGAACTAAAGGGAGAAATTGACCAAAACACAATTATACTAGGGGACTTAAATACATCATTGACAGCTATGGATAGATCATCCAAACAGAAAATAAATAACGAAATAGTAGCCCTAAATGACACATTAGATGAAATGGACATAATTGACATTTATAGAGCACTTCATCCTAAAACATCAGACTATACATTCTTTTCTAGTGTACACAGAACATTCTCAAGGATAGACCATATATTTGGACACAAAATCAGTCTCAACAAATTTAAAAAGATTGAAATCATACCATGCATATTCTGTGATCACAAGGCTTTGAAATTGGATATCAACTGTAAAAAAAAAGCAGAAAAAACACAAATACATGGAGACTAAACAACATACTTTTAAAGAAGGACTGGGTCAAAGAAGAAATTAGAGGAAAGATCAAAAGATACATAGAAACAAATGACAATGAAAATACATCCTACCAAAATTTTTGGGATGCAGCGAAAGCAGTTTTAAGAGGGAAATTTATCTCATTACAGGCCTATCTCAAGAGACAAGAAAATTCCCAAATAAATCACCTCATGTTACACCTTTAAGAACTAGAAAAAGAAGAACAGGTAAAACCCAAGGTCAGCAGAAGAAAGGAAATAACAAAAATTAGAGCAGAACTAAATGAAATAGAGAACAGAAAGACAATAGAAAAAATTAATGTGACAAAGAGCTGGTTCTTTGAGAAGATTAACAAAATTGACAAACCCTTGGCTAGACTTACTAAGATAAAAAGAGAGAAGACACTGATTAACAAAATCAGAAACGTAAAAGGGGAAGTTATCACCACAGAAATACAAAGGATCATCCAAGAATACTATGAAGGACTATATGCCACCAAATTCAACAACCTAGAAGAAATGGACAAGTTCTTAGAAACATATAGCCTTCCAAGGCTGAACCATGAAGAACTGGAAAATCTAAACAGACCGATCACCAATAACGAAATTGAATCAGTCATCCAAAACCTTCCCAAAAGCAAAAGTCCGGGACCAGATGGCTTCACTAGTGAATTCTACCAAACCTTCAAAGAGGATCTAATACCAATTCTGCACAAACTCTTCCAAAAAATTGAAGAAGAAACAGTACTCCCCAACTCATTTTATGAGGCCAACATTACCCTGATACCAAAACCTGGTAAGGACAGCACAGAAAAAGAAAATACGGACCAATATCTCTGATGAATACCGATGCAAAAATCCTAAATAAAATTCTAGCAAATCGAATACAACAATGCATTAAAAAGATTATTCATCACGACCAAGTGGGGTTCATCCCCGGGGCACAAGGATGGTTCAACATACGCAAATCCATCAATGTGATACATCATATGAACAAAATAAAGGACAAAAATCATATGATTATATCAATTGATGCAGAAAAAGCATTTGACAAGATACAACATCCATTTATGATTAAAACACTTAATAAAATAGGTCTAGAAGGAAAATACCTTAACATAATAAAAGCCATATATGACATATCTTCTGCTAATCTCATAATTAATGGAGAAAGACTGAAGCCCTTTGCTCTACGTTCAGGAACACGACAGGGATGTCCCCTATCACCTCTGCTTTTCAACATCGTGTTTGAAGACCTTGCCAGAGCAATCAGGCAAGAGAAAGAAATAAAAGGCATCCAAATTGGGAATGAAGAAGTTAAATTATCACTCTTTGCAGATGACATGATGCTATATATAGAAAACCCTAAAGACTCCACCAAAAAGCTATTAGAAACAATCAACGAATACAGTAATGTTGCTGGCTACAAAATCAACGCACAAAAGTCCATTGCCTTCCTATATACTAACAATGAAATCTCAGAAAAAGAAATACAAAAAACAATTCCTTTTGCAATTGCAGCAAAATGAATAAAATACCTAGGAATAAACTTAACCAAGGATGTGAAAGACCTATATGCTGAAAGCCATAAGATTTTTCTGAAAGAAATTGAAGAAGACACAAAGAAATGGAAAGACATTCCGTGCTCATGGATTGGAAGAATCAACATAGTTAAAATGGCCATATTACCCAAAGCAATATACAGATTCAATGCAATCCCCATCAAAATCCCAATGGCATATTTTAAAGAAATAGAACAAAAAATCATCAGATTTGTTTGGAACCACAAAAGACCCCGAATAGCGAAAGCAATCTTAAGAAAAAAGAACAATAATGGAGGTATCACACTTCCTGACTTTGGCTTGTACTACAGGGCCACAATAATCAAAACAGCATGGTATTGGCAGAAAAACACACATATAGACCAATGGAATATAATTGAGAACCCAGAAATAAAACCACATAAATATGGACAGATAATTCTTGACAAAGAAGCTAAAAACATACAATGGAGCAAAGACAGCCTCTTCAATAAATGGTGCTGGGAGAATTGGATAGCCACGTGCAAAAGAATGAAACTGGACTGCTATTTGTCACCATGTACCAAAATTAATTCAAAATGGATCAAAGACTTAAGCATAAGACCTGACACAATAAACTGCATAGAAGAAAACTTAGGTACTAAAATTATGGACCTTGTGTTCAAAGAACATTTTATGAATTTGACTCCAAAGGCAATGGAAGTAAAATCTAAAATAAACGAATTGGACTATATGAAACTTAAAAGCTTCTGCACAGCAAAAGAAACCATTGACAAAATAAAGAGGCCACCAACTGAATGGGAGAAGATTTTTGCAAACAGTGCCTCCGATAAGGGGCTAGTATCCAGAATATACAAGGAACTCAGGCAACTCAACAACAAAAAAACAAACAACCCAATTGAAAAATGTGCAGAGGACTTGAAGAGACATTTCTCCAAAGAGGACATACAAATGGCAAATAAACATATGAAAAAATGCTCAACATCACTAATAATCAGAGAAATGCAAATCAAAACCACAATGAGATATCATCTCACCCCAGTCAGAATGGCCATCATCAACAAGACAAATAGTAACAAATGTTGGAGAGGCTGTGGAGAAAAAGGAACCCTCATACACTGTTGGTGGGAATGCAGACTGGTGCAGCCGTTATGGAAGGCTGTGTGGAGGTTCCTCAAAAAATTACGAATAGAATTGCATATGACCGAGCAATCCCTCTCCTGGGTATCTACCCAAAAAATCTGAAAACATTTAGAGATAAAGACACGTGTGCTCCAATGTTCATTGCAGCTTTGTTTACAGTGGCCAAGACATGGAAACAACCAAAATGTACTTCGATAGATGAATGGATGAAGAAGTCGTGGTATATATACCAATGGAATACTATTCGGCAGTAAGAAAAGATGATATAGGAACATTTGTGACAACATGGATGGATCTTGAGAGTGTAATGCTGAGCGAAATAAGTCAGACAGAAAAAGCAGAGAACCATGTGATTTCACTGATATGTGGTATATAAACCAAAACAACAAAAGAACAAGACAAACAAATGAGAAACAGAAACTCATAGACACAGACAATGGTTTGGTGGTTGCCAGAGGATAAGGGGGTGGGGGGTGGGGGGTGGGAGATGAGGGTAAGGGGGATCGAATATATGGTGATGGAAGGAGAACTGACTCTGGGTGCTGAACACACAACGGGATTTATAGATGATGTAATACAGAATTGTACACCTGAAATCTATGTAATTTTAGTAACAATTGTCACCTCAATAAATTTAATTAAAAAAAAAAAAAAACTCATGCAACTCAACAACTAAAAAATATACAACCCAATTGAAAAATGGAAATCTGTGTAATTTTACTAACAATTGTCACCCCAATAAACTTAATAAAAAAAAAGGAAAAAGAAAAATTGGCAGAGGACCTGGAGAGACATTTCTCCAAAGAGGACATACAAATGGCAAATAGACATATGAAAAAATGCTCAACATCACTAATCATCAGAGCAATGCATTTCATAACCACAATAGCCTCACCCCAGTCAGAATAGCTATCATCAACAAGACAAATAGTAACAAGTGTTGGAACGGCTGTGGAGAAAAAGAAACCCTCATACACTGTTGGTGGGAATGCAGACTAGTGCAGCCGTTATGGAAGGCAGTGTGGAGGTTCCTCAAAAAATTACAAATATAATTACCATAACCCAGCAATCCGTCTCCTGGGTATCTACCCAAACATCTGGAAACATTTATACCTAAAGACATGTGTGCTCAAATGTTCACTGCAGTTTTCTTTACGGTGGCCAAAACATGGAAACAACCAAAATGTCCTTCGATAGATGAATGGATAAAGAAGTTATGGTATATATACACAATGGAATACTATTTGGCGGTAAGAAAAGATGATATAGGAACATTTGTGACAACATGGATGGTTCTTTAGAGTGTAATGCTGAGAGAAATAAGTCAGACAGAAAAAGCAGAGAACCATGTGATTTCACTGATGTGTGGCATATAAACCAAAAACAAAAAAAGAACAAGACAAACAAATGAGAAACAGAAACTCATAGACACAGACAATAGTTTATGGTTACCAGAGGGTAAGGAGGATGGGGGGTGGGAGTTGAAGGTAAGGGGGGTCAAATATGGTGATGGAAGGAGAACTGACTCTGGGTGGTGAACACACAATGGGATTTATAGATGATGTAATACAGAATTGTACCCCTGAAATCTATGTAATTTTACTAACAATTGTCACCCCAATAAATTAAAAAAATACATATCACGTGACCATTGATATATACACTATAGTGTTTAAAACGGATGCCCGGAAACTCTTAACAGAATCAGAACTGCACTGTAGATAATGGCAAAATGTAGAAACACAATATCAAGTCAACTGATGAATGCATTTT
>NW_027423940.1:0-15297 GCF_036562045.2 Rhinolophus sinicus | reverse complement strand
TGTATACTATTGGCTTGTGAAATATTATTATTATAAATCACAATTCCTGCAGTGAATCTGTGTTAAATAAATTATTGGCAAAGACAATTTTAGTCTCTCAGCATAATTTTGCCATGAACAGAACCCAAGGTCAACTGTTGAGAGTAAAAGAATAGGGGAGGGGGTGCTTAAGGCTTTAAGAGGGTGATAAAAATTGAAACAGCATTTATGGGGATTGGGAAAAGGGGTACATATGTCCAAGAGCATTCTATTTGCTGGGAGATGTGAAAAATGCTGTAACGATGGCAAGCATCATTTTTATTTAACCTAACGTGGAGTCAAATACATTAGAGGTAAAAGTGATCCACTTGACCATCCTGTCCTTTTCATGCAGATGCAGAACTGCTCTTCACAGCAGATGTTTTATTGCTTTGTTCAAACTCACCTTAAATGTCCTGACTGATGAAATTTCCACAGCTTCCTTGGGAGTCTACTCCATCATCCAATAGTTCTGTCTGTCAGGCAACAGTCCCTGTGGTCCCATGTCTTCCTTCTTTATCTCTTTCTATTAGTCTTCTGGCAAAATGATTCCCCTTCTTCTGTGGAGTTTTTTACAATCAAGCTCTTGTCACACTTCTCTCAGTCACCATTTATACTGTTATTTGTGTTTCAGTTTTCATTCTTTTTTCATCCATTAATTCTTCCACACCCTGTAATAAGTGCGTCTTTCCCTCATACCTATGAATTCTTGGGACTTTTAAAATCTGATGTTTCTTATATAAACTATTCTATAATAGGTGGGATATACACATAAAATAAACTCCTAGTTATATAATTATCTGCTGTTATCCAGCTTCCATTATTTCCTAACTTCTCATCCCTCCTTGACGAACCCTACATGGCAATCATTATTTTAGGGAAATGTATATGCTGTAGACTGAGAATTTGTGTCTCATCCAAAATTCGTATGTTCAAATCTAATCCTTAGTGTGATGGTATTTGGAGATACAACCTTTGGGAGGTGATTAGGTCATGAGGACTCCATCTTATAAAAGAGACCTCAGAGAACTGCCTTGCCCGCTTTTCCATGTGAGGCTATATTATAGAAAAAATACAAAAACAACAAAAACAAACAAACAAAAATACCCATTTATGAACGAGGAAGCAGGTTCTCACCAGACACTGAATCTGCTGGCACCTTGATCTTGGACTTCTAAGCCTTCTAAACTGTGAGAAATAAGTTTCTGTTGCTTATAAGCCACCCAGTCTATGGTATTTTGTTATAGTAGCCCAAATAGACTAAGACAGAAATTGGTATAGAAAGTGGGGTGCTATTGTAACAAACACCTGAAAATGTGGAAGCAGCTTTGAAACTGAGTAATTGGTAGAGGCTGGAATAGTTTTGAGGTGCATTCTAGAGAAAGCCTACATTGTTGAGAATGGACCATTAAGGGTGATTCTGGGGAGAGCTCAGAAAGAAAAGAGGAGAGCTTTAGAGAGAGCCTCAATCTTTTTAGATTACCTAAGTAATCCTGAACAGAATATTGGTAGAAATATGGGCGGTCAAGGCCATTCTGATGAGGTCTCAGATGAAAATAAGGAACATGTTATTGGGAACTGGAGGAAAGGAGATCTTTCTTATAAAATGCCAAAGACCTTGGCCAAATGTGTTTGTGTCCTAGTGTTTTGAGGAAGGTGGAACATGGGAGCAATGAAATTGGATATTTGGCCGAAGAAGTTTTTAAGCAACATGTTGAAGAAGCAGCCTGGTTTATTATCCTGGATGCTTATAATAAAGGGCAAGAAGAGAGAAATGATTTAAAGGGAATTGTTAATCAGAAGGGAAGCAGAATTTAAACATTTCAAAAATTCTTAGCCTATCCATATAGAAAAGAATGAGAAAGGCTGTTTGAGAGCGAACACTAAGAGTGTGGCCATATAACCATTTGATAAGGAGCTATCAAGGAGCTGGCAGAAGCCAGGAGCTGTTGTCCAAGTCACTGGAAGAATGATCCCGAAGGCAATTCAGGGATCAGATCATCAGAACTGCCCTCCTATCACAGACCCAGAGTGCTTGGGGCCACTAGTGCCTATGGGAGCTCGGTGCCTCCTCCCGCGTGCCCCTTCACATCAAGATTCCTGTTCCCTGCACTCCTATGCCACCTTCCTTGGCCAATCCAGCCGTGGCTCTGATGGGTCCAGATGTAGCATAAGCTGTGCTCAGCAAAGCTATAAGGGTATGGCTGCCTCCATCAATATTTCAAAGGACAAAGCCTTTTGGCAGAGCCACGGGCTCAGGACTCCAACCCCAGGGAGTTGTGGGCCCAGGCAAAGAACTACTACAGAGCTACCCAAAGTCATAGGGACAGGACCACCTGGCAAAACTGGGGAGGCAGGACTGCCGTGTGATTGGGGGTGGGAGGCAGGACTCCCATTCTAGCGGGCCTGGAAGGCAGAACCCCCATTCTAGTATGGAGCCAAAAAGGAATACTCTTGATCCTTAAGGACTAATGGAAATTTCCTCATTGTGTTTTGGACTTGCTTGGGTGGGACTCCTTTCCTCTTTTCTGTTTTTCTCTTTGGAGCGGGAATGTCTATACTATACCAGTCTTACCACTGTGTTTAGGAAGCATATGACATATTTGATATCATAGATGCACAACTAGAGAGGTATTTGCCTCAAGGTGAATCATGCCTTGTGTTCACCCATATCTCATTTAAATGATCTTTAGATGAGACTTTGGACTTAGACTTTTGAATTGATGGCCTGAGAGATGGACATGAATTTTGGAGGCCAGGGGCAGAATACTATAGACTGAATGTTTGTGTTCCTTCAAAATTCCTATGTTGAAATCTCATCCCAAATGTGATAGTATTTGGAAGTGGGTCCTTTGGAGGGTCATTAGGCAGGTCATGATGGGGGAGCCCTCATGAATGGGATGAGTGCATTTATAAAGAGACCCCAGAGAACTCCCTTGTCCCTTCTACCGTGTGAGGCTATAGTGAAAAGATAACCATCTATAAACCAAGAAGTGCGCATTCACCAGACAGAATCCGCCAGTGCTTGATCTTGGGCTTTCCCAACCTCCACAGCTATGAGAAATAAATACGACCATGCCACTCAGCCTATAGTATTTTGTTAGAGCAGCCCGAAGAGACTAAGACAATAGCCTAGTAGTCTCCTAATAGATGCTTCTGCCTCTAATCTCTTTCTTCTTTAATGCATATTGTAGACCATTGCCAAATTAATCTTCCATCAAACTCTGTTTTCATGTCCATTCCTCTACTCAAACCTTTTAATACCTACCATTATTATATGTTCTGTTTCTAAATTACTTTTCCAAATCCTCCTTCAACATTATAAATTCTGAACTAGTCAGAACTCTCATGATATTTTCCTTAACTGAAAAGTTTCCTACCATTTATCTGCTTAATCTAATTCCTAGTATTCCTATTGATTGTCCTCAAGTCCCATGTTTTCCATAAAATATTTCTTGATCTTTCCTGCCTATGAAATCTTACGCTGTTAACTGCATGTCAGTCATTCATAGTGGCACATTTCCTGGTGCCATGTTTTCACTAGTGGCACTGTTAGTTAATTCTTTGTGAGTTTTCTTGAAGTAAGGCTGCATTTTTTAATAACTAGTTGAACAACATTGTTCAAATAATTTCATTTCCCTGAGCTGTGAATTTCTTATTTATGAAATGGTGATGGTAATAATAGTCATTCCACTGGTTTGTTGTGTTAAGTAAAGGAAAATGTTTAACTATTAAGTTTAGGTAGTTATAATAAGTTATACTTTTGTTGGTATTCTTCAAATGCTTTAAAATTATGCTGGATTTTGATAGATGCTCAATAAACATTTAGTGAAATGAATAGTTAATTTATTCACTTCTTGTAAGTGACCTTTCTATAAAATTTTTTCCTTTTCTTTCTTTCTCTAAATATTTCCAGATTCTGGATGAAGTTGATTTGGTCCCATATCCTTTAGAATATAACAAACTTGGCTGCAAATGAATAAGCACTCATAGTTGTTTAACTTTCCTGTTTTATAGGAGCTGATTTAGTTCCAACATAGCCTTCAGAAAAGGAATATGGAATAGTTTGATTCATGTTTTTTCAGAGATACTGTCTCCATTGGTAATCATTCAGGAAGGATTATGTCAAAGTTACCCTTTTCTTTTTTCTTTTCTTTTTTTTTTTTTTGTCCTAAGAATCTTGTGGGCATTGAGATTTCTAAGTTTACTCAAATAACTATTATATTTGTTTGTTTTGGTGGTGGTAACATAACTCAGGGTGAGGGAAAGAGGACATAAAATTGATCACAACAGAGAGAGAGAGAGAGAGATTTCGGGTAATCATCCATATATTGAAAGGGAGATCTAATTAATCATGACTTGGATCTGTGTTTTGGACTATAGGACTCAGACCTGAAATACTATTCTAAATTGAAAAATTAATCTCTACATTTCCTGAATGTTTTGCCAAATAGAAGAATAGCTGACTATCCTAGATGCATGTTTGTTTTATTTTCTTTTTAGTAGCATAATTAGGCTATAATAATAATTATTACAACAATTATAATTATTATTATTAAGGTCTTTTCTTCACCATTTTAAGATGGCTGAATTCATGGTATCTGAGAAATGATTAGCCAACCAACCCAAGCTATGCAATTTTAACTGTCCAAAGCATCCGTAGAGCTCCAATTAACAGACTTTTGAGGGACTTCAAACAGTCAGAGCCTTTGAATCTAAGCCATTCCCCAAGGCAGTATCCACTCAGCATAAAGTAAAGGGGAAATCTGGCAGTTAGCCTCTTGATTTGATCAATGAAGATAGTCAGGGCTTTATCTCTCTCTGAATTAGCTGTTTGGCTGCCTATACTGACCAAATCAGAGGGATAATTGTCCCATCGTTCTTGCATTTTGTGTTCCATAAACAAAGCTTAGAATAAACAGAACTAACAACAGCCAATAACTGCTTTTTAAGGATTATTATTATGCTATTACTAGGCCAATTGTCCAAGGTCAGAATGTTCTGTTGGTTTGTGTCAAGGTGTTTTTTGTTTTGCTTTTGTTTCATTTCCACCCACTATAAACCAAATTAGCCTATTCAGAGATGTTTAACATTGGTTGAAGTCTTAGCATTATGTTCTACCCTAATGTGAATACAAAAGAAAAGAAAAGAAAAGAAAAAGGCTAAAATGAAAAGTATGACACATAAACAAAGTACTACCTGGGTTTCTGTTACCTAAAACAGCCACTGTTCTCTCCAGTCCATTGAAGAGCTCTGTTCCAAGAACTAGAACATAATCATACTAAAGTAACATTAATAATTTAGTCTTGGTTTTGCAACATGAGATACTGTGGGCACTGATGTTCTGCCACTTATCTCTCAATCTAGAGGCATTTGCTAAGATCAGTCTCCCGTTTTTAATGATGGCACTAAGCCACAGAAAAGATTATCAAATTTTTATTTTCCTTTTATGAATGGTGACTGAAAGACCATTCACAAGTTTCATTGCATTTCTATTGTGGTGCCCCCTTAAAAGGTGGCTTTAATTAAAACCATTTTGTACTTTCTTTGAACAGCTCAGTCTGAAAGGGGGAGCCTATTAAATGATGTTTCCCATTATGCACTACTGTTGTGTTTCCTCTTCCCTACAAACCAAGAAGAGAAAAAAGAAACAAATGTCTTGCCTTGGAAAAGTTGATGTTTTCAGAGGGAGAAAACTGATCTTCATTCCCTCAAACAGTGGCTCCATCTATTGACACATCAGCTGGGTGGTGTCCACTGGACTTTGACTATAGACAATATGCCTGTATGTGGCCACACACAACATAGTCCTAGCATGAAACAGTGCTGGTCACTAAGGCTGTCTCCCAGCATATCACTTTTTTCCAAGTCCTCTTGCATTTTCTCCTATGGCTGTTTTACTCTGAGTATTTTCTCTCACACTTTCCTCTGCTAGTCATCCTTTGTCCAAAATGGGCTCAGGACCCCCATGCCCTTTTCCCTACTCTTTCCTTCTTCCTACCCACCATCTCCTCAGTCATCAGTCCATTAAACTCAGTATTACTTGATACCATTCATGCAAAACTCGCATGATTTTCATGTAAGTTCAAGGACGTGTCATTCATCCCCAAAGGACTTCAAAGTAAACAAGTTGATTGGGAGCTCTTAAATATCAGAAAAATAGATTTTCCATCTTCTTGGCTCAGTATCGATATCACTTCTTATAGACTGATAAAGGTGGCTGTTAAGCATTAGCTGACTCCACACTAGAAATTAAGTGAAGCACAGAAGTTTGGGTCTGCAGGCCAGCCCAGATTTTGTTTGAAGGATACCCGTCTGGTGGTGGTAAGTTCTGAGAGTGTGTGTGTGTGTGTGTGTGTGTGTGTGTGTGTGTGTGTGTGTCTGTGTGAGATTCTGTTTGTGGGAAGAGGATGGTTGGTCACAGAGGAGCACAAGTAAGAAAAGATGACAAACATATGACATCTGTGCTGCCATTCCTTAATTCTGCATTTAAGACATAGGTCGCTAAGTGAGTGTTGCATTCTTTCCCAGTGAGCCAAAGACAGCCCACGCTAGCTGTTCAACACTGCCTTCCATTCTGCTACTACTGATTGGAATTTATGAGGAAACCTATTTATACTCATGATGTATACAATCTCTGTTCAATCCCCAAAGTCTGTGAAATAATCTCTTGGTATTTTCTTGTAGGCTTTCAAATCAAAATTGGAATGATCTTTATTCAGGGCCTCTTGGGAATTTTGTGCATCTCATGAAGACTTAAGGAAGCAGTTATATTTTTGCTTTTCTCCGAAACAAAACATCTGTTCCCACTGTTAAGTATTTGGGTCACTGTTTTATTCTTTATATTTGTTGATCTAGGGAATTTCCAGGTTTGATATGCAGACAAGCATGTGGTATAGCCCTTAAACTTATTAAAATGTGGTGTTTTCTAGAAAATGAAATGTTAAGTGCCTTATGATAGATTGTGTCAGAGCATAACACAATACAAGATTTTATTTTTTATCTAACCCTAATCCTCAGTCTAACCCACCAAAACTGTGATTGTTCAATATGCTAACATCCAGACATATATCTAATGTGTACTGGGAAAAATATATGGAAAGCATGGTGGTTTTGAGGCTGGTGACAGCTTGCCTGGGTTGGAATCCCAATTCAGTCATTCACTGGCTGTATGATTTAGGGCTTGTTACTTAATCTAGTGGTGCCTCAATTCCCTCATATGTGAAAGGAAGATATTAATAGTATTTACCTCTTAAAATTATTTTGAGGATATATTAATTTAATTCATATCAAGCATTTAGAAGACTAAGTATACAATAAATATTAGCTATTATTGCCATCCAATTAATACTAAAATTAACCACACCATGCCACTGCTAGCTATATACCACCCAACAGCAACATGCATTCTTAGCTTGTCTTTGGCCTCTTGTCTTTTTATGCATTTAATGCCTAGACTATTTATGATTTTAAGAAGGTACTGTCTGTATCTTAATAAGACATTTGATAGGGCAAACTGATCGTCAGCCACAAACATTGCATATACCAATGTTTAGTGTGTGACGTATGCCAAATGCAGTAGTTAAATATTTAGCCTATATTATTTATTACGCTATACTACAAATAAAAAAAAAACTTATCATGATACACAACAAATAAGAAAACTGAGGCCCAGAGGAAAGAGTTATCCCAGATGCCCGAGCTAATAAGAGCCAGAGGCAGAATTTAAACCCAAGTCGGCTTACCCTATCCTCTTGCTCTTCTATTAAAGCTCTGGGAATTCGTGGAGTGAGTCTAGTAAATGCACACGAGTTACCACCATCTTCTATGATTAAATATGTCTGTGCTTGAATTAGGAGAATCTGCCTGAACCAATATTATTTAACACAAAGACTTTGTTTTATGAGGAAAAATATTGCATAGGAAAAGTAAGAAAATATTCACGTGGATCGCTCCATTGCCATTGTTCTATTTGTATGTTTTTTGGATTTTTTTAAAAAATTACTATTTTCACCTGGTTAAAAGGCAACTTGTCAATTGTGTTGGAAATAACTGGTCAATTAATGAAACATTGATGTAGCCTGAGCTTTCAGATGCAAATTATTTAAGATTTTGTGAATACCAGTTCAAAGGATACAGAGATAACCTGGGACAACCACCCACTTTCTCAAGTTCAACATTTCACATGACTACAGGAACTTCTGCCCAGCATATGAATCCAAACTCAAACTTCAGTAGCAATGGCAGTTGATTTGTAATCTCGAGTCTTAACAGTCATTGTGGGCTTTCTCCTGGTTAAATACTGAGGATACTTCTGACAGAATATACAGCACAATGCAGCAAAAACAAGATCTACTCTTAGCTGTATTCCTCTAAGCAACAACCCCATTCATTCATTTTCCTTGCAGGGTTCGACAGTCCTTTCTTGAGTGCCACAAACTCATTGCACAGGACCTTAACTGTCAAATGACCTCTAGAATTTTAAACTTTCAAGAGATAATGATAATAATAATAATAATCTTGCCATTGACATTCTGTTCTGAGTGCCTTCAATACAGTTCATCAACAGATAGTTTTCTTCTCTAGGTTGAATGAAAAAAATAAAATAAAAACACTACAGGCTTCTTCTGGTTCTACACTAAAATATCCCAGGGGGTATAAACTCAAGATTGCTTCACAAATCCTACACAATTTTTATGGATGATGAACAACCCTGTGGGAAATAAATTATGATAGTCAGCTAGGAAATGGAAAATGTCTAAAAATTTCTAAAAATAATGATTACGTTTCTCCACTGTGTGACACATAGCCATTTTTACAGAAGCACATAGAGCTGGTGTTAGGAAGAGCTGCTGGTGCCTGTTGTGAAGCTGTTCTTTCTGGTCTTTCTTCACCTGAGACACTGGAGGAAGTAGCCTTCAATTTCACATCCTGCCATAGTTCATCCTGCCGCCTCTCTCCCAAATCAATCTTCTCTTATGCTTTCTCTGTCTTGGCAATAAAAATACCATTACCATCCATTTTTCTTTCTTCCTGTAAATATTAAAGCATGTCTCTGAATATTTAAATATCTGAGGGTTAGTATGTCCCTTTCCTCAGAAATCGAGAGCCTGTGTTGATGTTGTATTGAAAAATATAGCTGAGAGAAATCTTCTGTTTGTTTTTTTATCCCCATAGGTAAGATAAAGTGCATTAAAGCACACTGAAAAATTTTGGAAAATAATGAAAATGTAAACACTTTTCTTCTTTATGTTTTCAAATAGAACTTGGATTTTTCTTGCTTAACTCTTGTTTGATTCTGGTTTCCTATTGTGTTTTCTCTTTATTTTATACCTCTCCTGAGGTATCTTGTATCCTAAGAATAACTTCTCATAAGAAATAATTTTATGTACTGTGTAAAAAAAAAAAGGACGCCTTTTCCCAAATTCTGTTACTCCAGCCCCATTCTCTATCTTGTACACTCACAGTGTCTATATAAGTTATCTCCCATTTGTTACACTATACTATGTGCAAAGAACCTTGCGTATAGAAGGCAGTACAATTCTTAATTGGAGTGGATCAGACAAGAGGGCAACTCTTTTACCCAGAAGCGTGCAATTTTTCAAAAACTGAGGAAGAGACTGAAATAGAACGATGTCTACAAAATAAAGAAAAGGAGTACAAAGACAAAATTAGAGCAAAGGTTTTAATGTTCAGTAAAGATCAAGCTTAATCTTGATTATTTTTTTAACAACAAACAAATAAAAGATTAATTTGCCAAACCTAAATATACACTGTAAAAGTAGACTTAGTGTTAGAAAATACAAGCATGGGATGTAGCAGAGCTATACCTCGTTTTATTTGCATTTATTTTTATTTGTCATTTTGGTTGTGTACATACTTTCTGCAGGATTATTGGTTTTTTCATTTGGAGTCATTCTTTGGACCTGAGAGACTGCAAAAATCTCTGCTGTCTCATAATGCATTTTGATTCTTTGTCATTTATGGGCAATTGGTTTTGTTGTTTCACTGCCATTATACATACATTCAGTGGTCTTACCTAGGGTATTCCATAATTCACAAAGTGAAAATTTGGTGCAAAATCATGTCTTCTTTAAGATATTTTTTCTTTAAAAAAATTACTGATTCATTTGTATTTCCTTTCACAAACTTTAAATAAAAGAAAAATAATAGCCTTTATCTTATTACACAGTTTATAAATCCCATAGCGAAATGAGTTTCTGAAAACTTGAAATTTAGTATCTTTTAGAAAATGTTAAAGAAATTTACTTAACTTTCCAAATGTTGGCATTACTGAAAAAATATTGCTATATATTGTTTTTTTCTTTAGTTTATTGGAAGTTTATTTATGTTCTTTTAAAAAAATTCTTATTACATAATATTTGGCAACTTATGTACTAATTTATAATAGTATTATCAAAATGTACATACAGTAATTCATCACCCAATTTAAGACCTGACTAGGACTAACACCACTAAATCATCTGTGTTCCTTCTCTATTCTAGACCTTCTGTACTTCATTCCAATCCCCCTTGTTCTAGTCAACTAGATTTACAATATTTTTATTAGCTAAATATGCTACAGTTTCTTTATCCATCTCTGGTCCACGGAATTTAGCTTGCTATTATTAACAATAAGGCTATGAACAACTTTTTACATATCTACTGGTACATGTGAAATGATTTCTAGATCATATACAAGTGGAATTTTCAGGAAATAGAGTATGCACATGATCAAAATTATAAGATAATACTAAATTGTTTCCCAAAATTATTAAGTCAATTTACACATTTAATGGTAGTTTATAATGATTCACATTGTTCCACAGCCCTGTCAACACTTGGTATTACCAAACTTATTCATTTTGTCTATTTAGTAGGTATAATATTATCTGTTTTTCATCTTAATTTATAGCTCTCTGATTACTAATGATGTTTAGCATATTTTTATTTGATTATTTGCCATTATTGTTTCCTTTACTAAAATATGGTTATTAATTCTTTTGTTTTTATTTCTACTAGATTATCTTTCCCTATTGATTTATAAATCTTCATAGATTAGGTTACGAATTTGATTCTCCAGATTTGTAGCTCAAATGATTATTTGTGATATCTTTTGATAAACAGAAATTGTTGATTTTAATATAAATTTATTAATCTTTCTACGGTTAAACCTTTTTTGTGTCTTGTTTAAGAAATTCTACTCACAAGATTGCCATGGGGATCCGAAAGACAGTTTGGGGAATATAATCAATAATGTTGTAAAGATTTTATATGGTATCTGATGGATACTTGTCTTATTATGGAGACCCCTTCATGGACAGTGTCAGTGCCTGACCACTGACTGCACTTTACACCTGAAGCTTAAGCTGAATAATAATGAATGTCAACTATAATTTTATATATATAAATATATATGTATGTATGACTATATATATCACAGGATGTGGAGCACAGCATAAGGAATAGAGTCAGTGGAACTGTAACATCTATATACGATGTCAGACGAATAGTAGAGTAGGGGTGGGGGGTTATCACTTTGTGAGGGGTATAAATGTCTAACTATTACATTGTTTTGTACACCTGAAACTAATAATAAAAAAAAGAAAAAAGAAATTCTACCCCTTGTAAACGTCAAAGATATTTTTCTCTATATTCTAAATGTATTAAAATGTGCCATTCACTTTATGTATATAATTCTTCTGGGATTAATTGTTGTTGTAATGAAAATGAAAAAATCGAATTTAATTATTTTTTTCCAATTTGGAAAAGTAGTGCTCCAGCACTTAAATAATCCTTCTACGGTGATCTCCAATGTCACATCTGTTAAATTTAAAATTTTCATGTATGTGACGAGCTGTTTCTGAACTCTCTACTCTGTTCTATTAGTCATTTTTTATATACTTATAGCAAGATATTGTTTACTGTAAGTCTTATATAGAAAGGCAAGCCGCTTTACCTTCTTCTCTGCTACCTTCCCTCTTCTCCTCCCTATTCTTTCTCATTGGAAGGATTCTGGCTATTCAGGGGCCTTTGTTCTTTCACAGAAATGTTAAAATTAAAATGAGAAATTTCTTAATAACACTGATGGAATTTGGTTAAAATTGCCTTAAATCTATAAGATCTTTTTGCATTAATTATACCTTTCAATTTTGAGGTTTTCTAACTACAAACTTATTACAGCTCACCATTTGCATCTTTTATTACATAGATTCATTGGTACTTTAGAGTTTGTGGATATCATAGTGTATTTTGTACATTTGTATATAATTAATTTACTCAACAAATTCTTATTGAGTCCCTACTATATGTTAGGTACTATTTTAAGTGCACAGGACAAAATACTTAAAAACGATTAAGAAAGTAAACAGAATTTTGACAATATTAACACACTCATTTTTGGCCTCTAGGGTTGCTTTTTGAAATGTTTGTTATTAACCTAATTGCCTTTTTCAGTAGATTATCTTTCATTTATCTCTTGCTTAAGATTGTCTCTGTTCTTCACTTTCACTACAATGTGTACATTTTTTTCCCTTCAGTTATCCTTCTTGGTGCATTCTGTGTTTTCTGTATATATTATTTTAGGTCTCTGATAAGCTCTGAAAATTTCCAGTTATTATTCTATTCTAATGGTTATTTCTAAACATTCTACCCAACAATCTTAACATAAACCTAATTACCTTTAGTTTAACAAAGGAGAAAATTGAGACAAAGAGAGACTAAGTAACATGCCAAAACTCACATCATCAAAAAATGTCAGTGATTCATATCTATCTGTATGGGAATCTGATTTTGTGTAATTTGGACCTTCTTGTCATATTTTGTGTCTTTTAACCTCTTTCTCATATTTTCCTCTTACCCTGTTGTGCTTTCTGTGTTATTTCTATAGATCTATTTGCCATTTCACTAATTATCTCTTTAGCTGTGTCTAATCTTTTATTTAATCCATGCAGGGCATTTGGAAATTTATATTTGTGATTTCTAAAGGTTCTAAATGTTCGATTTTTAAAATTTATTTGACAATTTTTAAAAGTCTCTCTGTTCTTCCTCCTATTTTATTCTATATCTTTATTCTTTAAATATTTCTGTTATAGGGAATTTATTTTTTCATACCTGATAATTCTGGATTCTGCATTAATTGGTTGGTTATTATGTTTGTCTTCATTTCTGTTGAACTTCATTTACTGATGCTTATTTCTATGCTTGCTTATTGAATTTTCATTGTGAACTTATATCTTATTGAACCAATTGAGAGTAATACTGAGGATGTAAATGGGAGAATTTTTACTCTATAAAAGTCTTATATCCTGTAAGATCCAGATTTGTACTAACCTGGGACCACTGAGCTCCCTTTTATGATTTTATGATTAATGCAAGAGTTGGAAAGTTTGCCCCAGTTATTTCAAGACCCAGAGGCATAATCCCTGGATGGCAGTGCTGATGAAGGCATCTACCTCAGTGTAAATCTCCCATAAAATTCCCTGCTCCATTTACCTCTACTGCTTACTGCTTTCTGCTCTAGTTTTAGCGAGGTACTTTTAAAAGAAAATGTCTTATATTTAGCAAACACAGCAATTTATTTAAAAATATTTGTAATACTTTATACCAAGCTCTGGTTACATTTCAGCAGTAGGGAGACTCTTCAGGGTACCTAATTCACCTTCTGACCATTCTTTTGTTTTTCTACTAGTTCTATAAGACTCTGCTATTTAATTTTTAAATGTCTATATAGGTAATGTTCCTTATAAATTAAGAGTAAAAAAACTGTAATATATGATACACAACAAAAATACACCATATTTAGCCAATTGGATGTTATGCCAGTCATATAAATTTTTAAAATTAGACCAACATATTTAAAAAAACTATTAGAAATCTAAATATTAACAACAGGTGATCTTTTCATAATTGTGAGTACAGTCTTTTTTTTTAACTTAATAACCTGATTGAAGGTTTATTTGCATTCCACTAGAGACATTTAGAATACATACAAACCAATAATAAATTGTTTCTGACATATTTATTAGTTTCTCTTTTAATTAATTATATCTCTTTATTATTCAGAAGGATTTTTTGGTGAGGGAGATGACTAACTTGGAAATAAACACAAAATCCATTTAACTGCTTGTTTGAAAAAATTTGTTTTTTTCTCTGACTATAAAAGAGTTGTATCTTTATAGTATTTGTTTTGTTTTATTTAAAGGCAAATTAAATATTCATTTTTTATATGTATGATAAATGTGTCAGTATGACAGCCAGGGATAAAACATGTTTGAAAACAATGGTTGTTTATATAAAATATTATCACTTTATGTCAACAAATGACCATTTTAAATATAATTGTAATTAATCTTATGTAAATAATCTATTGTAACAAATTTCCTCCTTCCATGCATACATATATATAATGCCTTAGTTACAGTCAAAATGTCCTAAAATTTTAATTGTAATAGAAAAACCACTGAGAGGGCTTTCTCTTGTTCTTGGGCACAAAGTATCTCCAAATAGGAACAGAACAATATCAATCATCTCAGAAATTTCTATGCTGGTGCGTTTCTGTGATTCACATGACAAACTTCTGCCAAAGAGATAGAACTGCATTGTGTGAATAGGTGAAAAGTTCATTTCTTTTAAGAAGGAATTTAAATATTTTGCATAAAAAAGTAAGAATTAGTATATGTGATAGGTTACATTTAGAGCTCATTGTAAAAGATGGTTTTCCGTTGCTGCCACCATGCTATGCTTTCTAAAGCCAAGCAGACAGATGGGCTTTTATTATTTTCTTGACTTTTATATTTGTTGATAATTGTTGTAATTAATTTTTAATCTGAAGACATAAAGCAATACTTGGGGATTTAACAAACCAAACTTATATTAGTGAAGCACAAACTGTGCAAATATTCTTCCTATATCCAACTTCATTGAACACTAATAATTCTTTGCTAGTCAAGGACTAATCCCAAAACATCTTGGAAACAAGATCCTTCAGAACGATCACCAAGAATATGTACACATTCTAAAGGGTAATTGAGTTTAATGTATTAAAATATTTAAAAACTTTCTTAAAACAATTACTTTTATTTAGACTCTCAGTATTATTAAATACTGAGAGTCCTAATTCCAGGTTTATAATAATTAAATTATTAAGGAACCCACTAGAAATGTTAATATTTCACAATATTAGGCAATTTTCATACATATTTTCACGAATGTATGAAATACACATACTGTGTATTCTCCTTCTGCAGTCAGAAACCAAGAAATTTAATAATTTTCTCA
>NW_027423939.1:0-15443 GCF_036562045.2 Rhinolophus sinicus | reverse complement strand
CAACATCTCCATTGGATGCCTGAAATCAAGTATAGTACCAAACCCCATATATGTTTATATATATATATATGCCTACAATAAAGTTTAATCTATAAATTAAGCACAGTAAGAGATTAACAACAAGCACTAATAATAAAATAGAGCAATCATAACATATTCAAAGTTACATGAATGTGGTCTCTATCTCTCAAAATATCTTATTGTACTGTCCTCACCTTTTCACTTACAGGAAGCACTTTACAGCTTCTTTTTGGCATGTCTGAATTGCCAGCATCACTACTTTTGCACTTTTGGGCCAATAGTAAGTAAAATAAGAGTTATTTGAGCACAAGCACCACGACACTGTGACAGTTGATCTGATAACTGATGTGGCTATTAAGTGACTAAAAGGTGAACAGAGTACAGTGTGGATACCATAGAAAAAGGATGATTTATGTCCCAGGTAGGGACGGCGTGAGATTTCATCATGATACTCAGAACGATATGCAATTTTAAACTTATAAACGGTTTATTTCTGGAATTTTCCATTTAATATTTTCTGACTGCTGTTGATATGGGTAACTGAAACCTCGGAAAATGAAACTCCAGATAAGGGGGGAATACTGTATTATAAAATTCAATGAAAAATAATGTTTCATATTCTCAATAAATTTTTAAAATATATAAAATATATATCTAATTTATGTGAATAGGTATAGATCTATTTTAAAATAAATATATAACACATATGTATGTAACATAGCAAGGTAAAAACCTGAAACAAATAGATAAATGGCTGAAAGGCATACATAAAAAAGGAGGGGAAAAAAACAAGGTTTTCCCTATAAGAAAAGAGAGTTAAAATAATAATACAGCTATCAAGCTTAGGAAAAGGAAACAGGGAGGGGGGTCAAGATCTTTCAAAAGCACTACATTCTCATCTTTATGTTATGGAGTCAATAGATATACCCATAGACATTGCATAGAATTTTAGGGTTTAAACATCAGATGAAATAAAACTAGATACATTTGAAAGTAATAGCCTTGGGGAAATGGCCTTGGAAGTGAGCAAGTGTGCATTATGAGCCTGTTTCTCTGCATCACATGCTCATGGGTATATATTACTTAGATATAGTTTTTAATAAAAATAAAACAATCGTTCCATGCCGCTAAGAAGGCTGCCTGGCTCCTTTCTTTGTAAGGCTTAGTTCCTTTCTCTTCCATAATATATCTGTGTACTTCCCATATCTACCAGCATCCTGATCATTGTCTTAGAGATATTTGCTTGCATTTGTTAGTGCAGCGTGGGAGAAAAGAATATGTTTTGTGTGTATGTGTGTGTGTGTGAGTGTGTGTGTGTGTGTAAATATATTTCTAAAAGAAAATAAAAAAGAAACATTGATTGTTGAAAGACAATAGAATAAGATTTTATCTTAAAATATGTTTTTTTTCTAGTAATTTGGTATTGTATCCCTCTAATGTTATATATTAGCTTTCTATTTGTTATATCATCTTTAAACAACTATATGTAAATATTTGAAGTGCTAATTTTAAACTCACTTTTCTGAAACCTTATAGTAGCTTTATAAAGGGAAAGGAAAAATACAGGTTTTTCCAGTCTAGTTTGTTCTTGAATCACAGAACATAACCTCATATACAACGCATAAATAAGTGTGAGTCCATTTCAAATATGCAATTTAAGAATAAAGTAACAGGGAAATGGATATGGATATCATGGAAATGGGGATATGTGGCAATTTTCGTTTACTTCAAGCTCTGAGTTTGTTAGCAGAGAAAATCCATTAGCAAAGTATAAAGCATGATCCTCCCTTATTCATTTGACAGATGAAGAAAGTGCTTATCAAGAATACACAGACATTCAATATTTCATTCCCAGTACTTTCATATGCAGTGCCTATTCCTTAATTAAACCAAGTATCTTTCTTAACAAATCTTATTCGCAACTTCATAGAATTTCGAAACATCAATCAGTAAAACACATTATTTACATTTGCCTCTAAGTCTTTAAGGAGCCCTGCAAAACAAAAGGAGTTTCAAACGTTGCTGTGAGTCAGGGAGGTGAAGTTTCAGATAAAATTACCTGTGAAATTATGTGAAACACAGTATGACTTTCAGTAATAAATAGAAGTTCTGATTTATTACGGTGTTTGTAAGATATATTGTAGCATTACATATTTTCTACAGTATCAATGTGTAAATCCTCATATTGTTTCATATTTCATGTACTTAATCTTCAGAATACTTACGTACAGTGATAAATTATGTATATAATGTCTTTAATTGCTTATATTTCAGGTGATTATAGTCTGTGTCCTTTACACACTGTGGGGAATAGTGCCTATTTCTTTTAGTGAACACTGATTTTATCTGACCTGTATGATGTTTTGAATTGCTCAAATATATGTTTTTTATTTTGGAAATATTTGATATATATATATAAGGATGCATGTATAATGTATGCAGAAAGAATCAGACAAAGTTATATAAGAAATAACCCTGAACCACAATGAAAAAAGAAAAGAAAAGAAAATACTGAAATACGTATGGTTCACTGTCAGAATTCCTCCTTCAGAATACAGGCATTTACTCCACTGACTGCTCACTGCCAGGTCTCTCCCCAGCAATTCCTGGAGGACTAATCAATTTGAGATATAGATGTCCAGACCCCTTTCATCATTTCAGAACTTCTCTGAATGTAATCAGTGTAAATTTTTGATACCCACATGCATACATTTTGTTTCTACATTGTGGCCACACTTGACAATAATTAGTACAATTTTGATTTTAAACAGCTAAAGTATTTTTAAACACTTTTTTTTAAAAATTTACTAAGGTATTTACCATTTCTTGCAGTCTTCATTTGTTTCTGTAGGTTCTAATTTCTACCAGGAGTTCTTTTCCTTTCATTAAAATTGCTTTCAATGCAGCTTTACTTGCAGTCGATTTTTTCAGAATTTTTCTCTAAAAAATGTCTATTTTGGGCTTCATTTCATTATAGCTTTGCAATTTAATAGAAGTATAATAAATTACATATTTAAAATGCATGATTTGACCAATTTTGATCTATATAGACACGTGAAACCATCACCACTATGAATATAGTGACTATTTCCATCAACCCCAAAACTTTCGTTTTACCTTTTTCAATCCCTGCATGGTTCTAACAGTCTCTAAATTAGTTATCACTACAGTTTAGGTTGCATTTTTCTAAAGTTGGATATCAATAGTATCAGACATATGTACTGTTGTTTGCTTGGCTTCTTTTACTTAGCTCAACGATTTTTAGATGTATTCATACAGTGAGTGTATCAGTGGCCTGTTCCATTTTATTGATGAGTAATATTCCATTATATAGATATTCCAGTTTGTTAACCCATGCAGCTGTTAATTAGTTAATGATTATTTGACTTGTTTCAGTTTTTTGGCTATTACACATAATCAGTGGTGTGTGTGTGTGGTGGATATGCGTGTGTGTGTGTTTGTTCATTTAGAGTTCTAGGTAGACAGGTTTCCCTTCGTTACTTTACAGATGCCAAGTCAGTACCTTTTGGCTTTTAGTTTTTCATGATGAGAATTCAGCCATTATTCTTACTTCGTTCTCTTGATTTTAGTGAAGTTCAAATAGCTTAGTGTCTGTGTGTGCATCATAAAAGTTAGTCAAAGCCTCATGGGAACTGCTATGTAGATTTCTGAAATCCTTCTTCTGCAAAGCTTGCTCTTCTCTAATGTTTTGCCTCAGCAGTACAGGTGCCCCAGTATTTGTGAATACTAAGTTCTGTCCTTGCAGCATAGTGAGACTGCTGTGCCCTGCATGCATCTTCTTCCATTTCCAGGGCCTGTAAACATCTCTGGGTGAAAAGCAGGAAAATTATGGGACTCATTTTTTTGTTTGTTTCATTAATTCAGTGGTTACAGCCCTGACTGCCTTTTATTCAATGTGTGACATCCTCATATATTTGTCCATTTATTTTTTTATGGAGGAAGGGCTGGAGGGCTAGTCTAATCTCATGTAGGGTGGAAGAAATACATCTTCATCAATTTTAAGTGTATATGTCTCTGACTAATGAGGTTGAATGTATTTTCTTGTAAAGATGTTCATATCAATATTTTACATAAAATACGGGATGGAATACACACCATGGTACCTATAGCAAATAATATTGTATTGTATATTTAAAAAGTTGCTAAGAGAGCAGATCTTAAGAATTCTCATCCAAAGAGGTGTTGTGTTTTCTGTTGTGTAATACATGTTATTTTTCTTTTCCTTGGTTGTGTTTTGTCACTTCAAAACTCTTTAAGACTCTTTATACATTTGGATAAAAATCCTTTGCTTCTATATGTATTACAAATACTTAAACTTTGGGTGTCTTTTTATTTATTTATTTATTTATTTATTTATTTATTTATTTATTTTTGTAAAACAGAATGTTTACTTTTTATTCAGTTTCTGACTACTTCTCACCATCAGCATTGCTACCACCCTGGTCCAAACTATCCATATTATTTCAGTACCACTATAACTGCTTTCCTTGCTTCCATGTTTGACCCTATATTTAGAAGGTCCATATCTCTTGACTTGCCAGGATGCATCTTGGTTGTTTATTATTAATGTTTAAGAACTATCATTTTTACTCTTAAAGTTGTCCTTGTTTGGATGATAAATCAAATGATCACTCTACGTATGGATGATTCTCTAGGGAGCAGCCAGAATGACATTTTGATTGTTGCTGGTATGTAAAAATATAATTGATTTTGGACATCAGTCTTCAGTTTTACAAATTTGCTGTGCTGTTTTATTTTCTGTAGATCCTTTGAGGTTTTCTATATAGGCAGTCACAGCACTTGTAAACAATGGAAGTTAAATTCCTGTTTGTCTACCCACCCACTCCTTATCTGTCCTCTATTACTGTTATTCTCTGCGTAGCTATTCTCTGCGTAGCTATTCTCAACTACTAAATACATGTTTTCTTCACCTGGCAATTCACACTGTTTAATTAAGGTCCTCCTATATTGCATCCAAAAGGCTCTAAAATAAAAGCCAAGAAAAGGGGTTAAAAATGACATATCTTAGGTCATACTTGTGAACTGTTGAGCCAAGTGGCCAAGGTTCTGTTACCGAATTCTTATCGGAATTGTGTGATTGAAATAGAAAAGAAATAGTTGCTAATGCAAGTTAAAGAATAGCCTACCCCATGTAAACTTCACTGTCTCAGTTACATGTATTTGTAGAGTTTTGCAAAGTTAAGGTACTTGTAAAGTTGTGGGTTTTGGTAACTGTAACAAAGTTGCCTCTTAAATAATGACGTTTAAACTAAATTTGCAAACTCTAGTAATCACATTAACACAGCACATGTTCTAGAATTCAGTCAGGGTGACTGAGATAGAAGAGAAATTCCTAATGTAGAATACATTTATATTTTCTCTGCTGTGCCCTCTCAACACTAATTTATTGACTTTAAGTATAGAAGGTATCTTTCTTTAATAAAAAAAAATAAGAGGGCAATCACAAACCATATTGAAATGTTAGCATCATATTGAAATCCATTGGTATTTGAGCAATATAAGCAAGCTGTCAAATGGCACTTCTATTAAAAGGGAATAATAATTGCAGAAGGATATCTATTAAACTAATTGGAAATGTATTGCTACATGCATTACTCTAGTGTTATACAGTACTTTGGTTTTACTTTTCCATTTCAATAGCAAGTCTGGTTGATAAGAAAGAGCTGTAATTACATAGTTATAACTATAGTTCACTTTTGAACACCGGGAGGAAATAATTTATTTCATATATCACCTGGGCAGCTTACTTTAGTTATACTACAAAACAGACACATGTTTTGAACATAAAAAAACGAATGAAAAACATGAGGTTTGTGTGCTTCCAAGTGAGAGACACTCTTATTTCAAATATCCAATTGTTCCAAGTAGGTTCTCTTGATAAGTATGTAGGATATATAGAATGGTATATTGGTGTACTATTTAAAGTGTAGGAATGCTTTTTAAAATGTTTTTTCCCAATACTGCCTTGTTCTTTTGGCTTATGCAGTTGATTCTCACCCACCTCCACCCCACGTTGAAAATGAGCTGTAAGTTCCCTGATACTTATTGTCAACATTTTATTTTTTAAGAGAAAATATGCAGTTTCTTGTTGGGAAATATTGCTGATTTGGGGAGAAACAAAGTAAGATAATTTACTTTTAGGTCTGGAATAAATCATAATCTCTGATTTCTATTTATGACATATGTTGGTTTAAAATGTTTAATCTTACCCAAATCAGTGGGATATTTCTTTGGATGACCCAAAACAAAAATAAATTATGGTCAATTTTATTTAACTCAGAGTGAAATAGATTTAACCACTTACTTGTTTACCCTACAATGCAAATGACACAAATATATATAAGAGTTTGTTGCTTATAATCATCCAGATGAATCAGTTTGCACTTAAAAGAAATAATGCCACATTTACTACAATTCGCCACAAAAAAATAGTACAGCATAGAGGGCAATTGTATATCATGTCTGTTCTTACTTTTCTGTAGGGACATACCTTCAGCTTTATTCTCAGAAACATACACTACTGAACCATATACAATGACTAGAAACTGACACATGAAATGGAAACTTTCTTGAAATTCTTAGTAAATAATATTTGTTCTTAATCATAATCCATAGGCATGGGTCTTTCAATGTTGTTTAATAGTTAGCCTTCAAAATAACCCTATTACCATTGTATACAGAGTAAACACTCTTTAGTTTTTCTAAGTTTACTACCTATTTAAAATTGTAATACCTGTGAGCTCAACACTAAGAACTTGAGCAGAGCAAGCCAGAAACAGTAAATAACTGGGGGTGCCCAAAAAATGTATACACATGACTTGTATTCCTCTTTTGTTAGCGGTATGCATTATAACAATTAATAAAGTTTCCTTTCTTAAAATGTGTATACACTTTTTTTTTGGCACCCTTTGTATAATTGCATTAATTAAATCCTTGAAAAAAAGGAAAGCAACTGATAAAAGGAAAAGTCTGGACAGGGGTTACAAATAAAGTAACCATTATTTATCAAAATAGACAGCTCAATAATTATCAAGAGGGAGCTAATATTATGGATATCTAATCTATTTCTCACAACAGTTTTTTGTATCACAATTCTTTGCATCATTGTATCACAGAAGATAAAACTGATGAGTGGAGTAAATTCCCATGTTTATATAGATAACAAATTTAAAAAGAGAAAAAGAAAAGAACAGTGAAACTAACTTGGATCTAAAGTCTATATTATTTCCCCTACATCATGCCAAATCCTTCAAAATGAATGTTGAGGAAAACACAAATATTAAAATGTAGTCAAGAACTTGCTCTAGAGTATGTATAGCTTGAGTAAGTCTAAAGTAGGGAAAAGTCCTGCACTGCTCTAGTCATGATGTGAAAAGAATACATAAAATAATATAATTTTTAACAGAAGCAGAATTCAATTGATAAAATTAAGGAGTAAACTAAAAGATGTCTTGCTATTTTAAGCTTTGATTATATAATCCAAATTTAATTATCAGAAGAGAAAGAACTTTTACTTAATCTAATGTTACTTAACACTCCCTATTTTTTTTTTTTTATATTCTCTTCCAAGTACAGGTAACTGAAAATGACAAAGTGGGAACTAAAAGGGATGTTTAGAAAACGTTGAAAGAAAATGTACTTTATTTTCTCATTTTCCTTGATTTCCTCAGAGTATGACACAGTGACAATTGCCTGTGACTTCATTATTAGAGTTAATGTTCACTCCTTCTCTTTTAAGTGGAGTACTTCTCCCCAATATAAAGGAACATCTTCATGATACATGCAACAGTGTGGATAAATCTCAAAAACATTGTGCAAAACAAAAGAAGCCAGAAATATTCCATTTATATGAAATGACTGTTCTTTGTCTTTATAAAAATCAATCTTGCAAAGACATTTACTTTGAAGTTTATATTTTATTAATTAAAAATTTTTCATATAATTTTATTTACAAAACTTAGTAATATATTTATTCACTTGTTGATTTATTTTTAAATATTTATTAAGGTACTGTGCTATGTGTTAAAAATTAATTTGAATACGGAAAATTCCCTGATCTTAAGGTGCTCATAAGTCTATTGATAGAGACAGATAAAATTAGTAATTACAGTGAAATAAAAATAGTAGATAATTGACAACATGAATATATGTTGCCATCAGTAGAAATAAACATAGAGTATTGAAAAACAGCTAATGAAGACATGAGTGAAGGATTGTAAGGACTTCCAAAGTACAGATGAGAAAACTAAACACTAGGATTTTGTAGCTTCTTAATCACAATAACTGATAGGAACATTGAAATGTACAACCAACTTAATTTTTGATAAAAAAATATGTAGGAGGAAAGTATTATCGCCTTAACAATTCCAGACAAAAACGGAAGAACAAAAGAAATATAGTTTACTGTGTATTCAATATAGTGACGAGATCAATTCTCAGAATTCACATAGAAAACTAATACTACTATTAGAAGCACTCTCCGTTTTGAATCACTCCCTAGAGTTGTTCATGTTGTGATATAATTATGTCTCTGCTATTTCCATTTGGCCTGCTATGCAAACTCTCAGCCACAACTTTCAATTTGAAACAACCATTGTGATCAGCAGAAAATGCCAATGTGAATCAGTGGGGACCCTATTTTGTTTCTAAACCAAACACTTTAGTAACCGATTTGGAAGACCCATCTTATTTACTATAGTTCCACTTGACCTGTTTCACACTTTAAGTTCTTTTGGGCATTTCTACGTTTTCTATTTTATTTTACATTTGTCTCTTTGCTAAGCAAATATCAAAACTATAGGCGTACATTATAGGCATACCAAAATAAGATGAAATAACATGAATTTTCTTTTAGTTTATCTCAGGTACTACAAAGAAAGGCTGATCTTAAATTTCAACTATGTTTTCCCAATTGCTTTATCCAAAAAATCTGTCCATCCAATCCCACATTCTGACAGCAAACCCTATTAACTGTATCTTAAAAAATATATTACAAATATGACTGTTTTTCACCATCTGAACCTCAGCTATTCTTGTTTAAGCCACCATTATCTCTCATGTGGACTGTTTAATGAGGCTTTTACTTGGTTTCTCATTTCCTATCTTGCCCTCCTACAGTCTGTTTTCCACAGAACAGCCAATGTAATTCTTTTAAATTGTAAATCAAAGGAGTCTTATTCCTCTGCTTAAAATCATTTAAGCTTCTCATCTCAGAATAAATGAAAAGGTCCTAAATGATATGCACCCTGCTACCTCAGTGGCATTATTTCTAGCCACGGTCTCGTTCGGGTCATTCTTTTCCAGCTACACTGGCCTCCTTTTTGTTCCTCGAACATGCCACGCTTAGTTTAGGCCCTTCCCATGGGTCACGTGCCCTCTTCCCACAGGCATCCACAGAATGCATTACCTAGCTTTACTCAAATATTTGCTCGTTTCATATTCCATATTGATTCTCTGCTTTATTTTACTTCATAACCGTTGTCACCACCTAAACATTATGTTTCTTTGTGTATTCTCTTCCTGTCCTCTTCCTTCAACTGTTAAGAATAGCTCCATAAGAATTAAGACACTTTCTGTTTTGCTTATAACTGTATTTCCAACATCAAAATTAGTACCTGGCATATACTAGGCATCCAATGATCATGTCATGAATTAATAAAATTATGTATGGATATATTCATTCAGAAATAAGAGCTATTTTAAGAATACCTCCTATATATTAGCATGTATTTAGTTTAGGCATATTGAGTGTTCATTATTTCCTAGCTGATCAATAAGTATAAGAGTCTACCTGCATTAGAAGGGCTCCCACCTGAGGAAAGGATTGATGAACAGAGAAGAAAGAATTTGATAATCTCTAGACCACATGTTTTTGTGAAAGCTCCAAGCGGCCAAGTCTAAGTAGTACAATTCTATTCTTTGAAGAAGGAAAAGTTTAAAAAAACAAAACTGTATATTTTAAGCTAAACAAAAACATCGTTTGATAGTAATCAGTCATCTACAGATAATAGCTAATTATTTCATTGGATTTTTATGAATTAAAGATAAGATATCCAATAAAGAGATGTGCATGCAAGAGTACTCTGGGAAGAAATCATATTTAATATCAGATTCTGGGTTCAAGTTCCAAGTTCTCCTTTATACCAATGTTATCTTGGTCAAGTTACTTCAGTGCTCTGAATCTCAATTGAATCAACTTGTAAAATGTGAATTTATTACTATCTCTTATTCTTATTATAAGAAGTAAATGGGATGTGGTATATGATTTTGTTGATATACAGTGAATTGTTATATGAATCTTAGTTCATATTATTAGTGACATAAATTATCTTGATAAATACATTTTTTTGTGACTCATTCACATTTTGCTATTAGTCAAAGAACCCAGGGTCTACTAGAATAACAATGCAGAATTTGCCATTGTTTATCCTTATTGAATACTAAATATTTTTGTATTAACCCTGTGTCTCAAGATCCCTTCTTTAGAAGATCTTACAAAACTCACTGAAATTCAGTCACAGACGCAAATGACCTATTTGTCACTTATATTTTTTAAAAAAGTGACGGATATATTTAACTCCATTTTCTTTGTTACTGTGAAAGTACTTTGAAAGAACAATGGACTACTTATCATAGACATCTAATTACTTTGTCAAAATTTTAAAATTTCCTGCACTTACATAATTTTATCCATCCCTAAGGGTAATGCACCCCAGTGGTTTGTCACTATTCACAGAGCCAAAAGGAGTGTTGTTAAGTAAATTAACACATCAAATTTCAAGTGATATTTAGTCACATAGCATTTGTAAGTGCTTAGCCTTAAAGTATAAAGAAGAGTAAGAATTTGCTCATCTCCCTGAACATATTTAAAATATTATGAGGTTATGATTGACAAATACGATATTTTCAAGTACAAGCTATTGTCACAATGAACTTTTCTTTATATATTGTTTTATGTTTAATATGATAAAATAAAGTTCTATCTGCCATAAATGTGCTAAATTGTCTTCATCTGCATGAAATTATCTGTGGCTATTTTATTTATACAACTGTTTGCTTCTTTAAAACTTCACGTATAATATTTTCACAAATTCATTGCCACAAATAATTTAGATAATAAAGTTTATGTTTTATAGTAAATAAGCCTATTTTATGATAAATTTTATTGGAAGTTGGAAGTTTATTAGATGATTTCTTATTTTCTATGAAATCATAAAAATATAAATGGCAAAAAAATGTTGCTAGCTGATAAAAGTTTATGTTAATTGTGGATTGTGGTCATATGTTTTCCAATATATTTAGGTTGCTTTTTATAAATACACACACACACACACACACACACACACACACACACATATATATGAACAATAAAATAATAATAGTATAGAGATATGTATAGTCTTTAAGAAAAAGGAGAGTTGGCATCATCTCAGTGCCTTATTTAGTGTTCAACCGATTAATATAATTTAAAAAAAATTAAAAATTGAACATTTAAAATATTTTCAAAATGGTGCCTGTTTAAGTTTTTCATTATACTTATTTAACATTTTGGAAATATTTTCTCATGTTCTAAATCTCTATTGTACATTTTTTACTATCATGTTAATGTCCTTGAAGAATTTTAAAACATAGGCAAAATTGTATAACCTTGCTTTTCTAACCATGGTAACTCAAAATAGATTTCTCTTTCAGTATGTACAAATCTCCTTAGTTAAAATAGATCTATTTGCTCTATAACTGAAGATAATCAAATACATCCATTAATGTCTGTCCTGTCTTAAGGCCTTTGTTTATGAACAATAATACCATTGTGTGGACCATTTGTTAGTATTTAGTGAGAGACCCTGAAGGATAAAGCAAGCAAAGATGTTTTTTGAGATGTATTCAACTTCTCTCCTTCCCTAAAATACTTAGATTGATGTTGGTTCTTCTGTTGTAATTTTTCTAAGAAATGTCTGTTCATTTACTTTTAGAAATGGGTGTTTGGAATTTCTAAATCTGAATGAGTCTTGTTTATGCAAATATTACTTCTACAATAAAAAGCAGGTAAATTCAAATAGGTATGATACACTGTTTCCATACACATTAATAAACAATATAACATATAATCTTACATCTTGTTGTCTCTGTTATTATTAAATATTTGAGTTTGCATTTTTATGGTTGTGTTTTTCATTTTACTGTTTTTATGATATATTGATTGAGATATAATTGAAATGTGACATGAGTAAGAAGATTAAGGCATACAGCATGTTGATTTGATACATTTATATATTGCAATGTGAGTACCACAGTAGCATTAGTTAATATCTCCATTATGTCACAATCATAATTTCTTTTTTGTGGTGAGAACATTTAAGATTTAGTCTCTTAGCAACTTTGACGTTTGTAATACGGTATTGTTGACTATAATCACAATGGTATGCTTTAGATACCCAGAATTTATCCATCTCCTAGCTGCTAGTTTATATCCTTTAACCTGCATCTCCCCACTTTCCCCGTTCCTCAGTCCTTGATAAAGACCAGTCTGTTCTTTGTTTTTACAAATTTGTTTTTGTTGTTGTTGTTGTTGTTTTTAGATTCCACATGTAAGTAATATCATACAGCATCTGTCTTTCTTTGTTTAACTTATCTCACTTAGCACAATGCCTTCAAGGTGCATCCATCTCACTGCAAACGGCAGGATTTCCTTATTTCTCATGGTTGAATAATATTCCATTGCATATATTTACTACATATTTTTATCTTTTCATTGTTAGTGGACACTTAAGCTGCTTCCATGTCTTGGCTATTGTGAATAATGCTGCAATGAACATAGGAGTGCAGATATCTTTTAAGATCTTATTTTAATTTCCTTTGGATATATCCCCAGAAGCAGGGTTGCTGGATTGTAGGGTACGTCTACATTTAATTTTTTGAAGAACCACCATACAATTTTCCACAGTAAGAGTTTACATTCCCACCAGAAGTGTCCAAGAGTTCCCTTTTCTCTACATTTCCACAGGCATTTATTTCTTGTGTTTTGAGAAAAGTCATACTAACAAGTATGAAGTGATAGCTCATCATGATTTTGATTTGCGTTTTCCTGATAATTAGCGATGTTGAGTACTTTTTCATGTATCTGTTGACCGTTTGTATGTGTTCTTTGCAAACATTTCTAGTTAGGTCATTTGCACAATTTTTACTGGGTTATTTGTTTTTCTGCTTTTGAATTACATGTGTTTTTATATATTTTTTGTATTAATATTTGTCAAATAGATAGTTTGCGAATATTTTCTCCTATTAAGCAGGGTGCCTTTTGATTCTGTTTATTGTTTCTTTTGCTGTATGGAACCGTTTTAGCTTAACGGAGTCCCCGTTATTGACTTTTGCTTTTGTTTCTTGTTTTTTTTAGTGTCATATCCAAAAAAAAAGCATTGCCAAGACTATGTCAAGAAGCTTTAGCTTTATATTTTCTTCTAGGAGTTTTATGGTATCAGATCTTATGCTTAAATTCATAATCTATTTCAAGTTAGTTTTTGTAACTGGTATAAGATAGGGGCCAAGTACCTGTGAATATACAGTTTTCCCAACTTAATAACTATAGTTTATTAAAGAGACTGTCTTTTCCCCAGTGAGTATTGTTGGCTCCATTGGTAAGCATTAGTTGACACTATATGCTCAGGTTTATTTCTAGGCTCTCTACTCTGTTTAATTGCTCTATGTGTCTGTTTATATGCCAGTACTAAGCCATTTTGATTACATTAGCTTTGTAACATTGTTCAAAATCAGGAAGTGTGAAGCCTCTAGCTTTGTTCTTTCTTACCATTGCTTTGGCTTTTCAGAGAATTTTGTGGATCAATATGCATTTTTAAGATTGTTCTAGTTCTGTGAAAATATCATTGGAAATTCAACATTGAATCTATAGTAGAGTTTAAATTGAATAGATATTTGAACAATATTAATTATTCCAATCCGTGAACATGAGATGTCTTCTTCAGTTTCTTTCATCAGTATTTCATAGTTTTCAGTGTATAGATTTTTCACTTCCTTGATTAAATTAAATTATACCTAGTTTTTTCAATGCTATTTTAAGTGGGATTTTTAATTCCATTTTTATATAGCTTAATGTTAGTGCATATAAATTCAACTGATATTTGTATATTGATTTTATATCCTGAAAGTTTACTGTATCTGTTGATTATTTCTAACAGTTTTTGTTGTTTTTTTGGTGAACTCTATGATATTCTATATACAATATGATGTTATCAGTAAACAGAGACATTTTCACTTTTTTATCTCTATTTTTAATGCCTTTCATATCTTTTTCTTGCCCGATTATTCAGTCTAGGACCTCCAGTATTATGTTGAGTAGGAATGGATATCCTTGCCTTTTTCCTAGTCTTACGGGGAAATTTTGTCAATGAGTATATTAGCTTCGGGCTTGTCATATATGGCCTTTATTATTTTGAGGTATATTTGATCTGTACCCACTTTGTTGAGACTTTTTATCATGAAAGGACATTGATTGTTGTCAAATGCTTTTACTGCACTTGTTGAGATGATCATATGATTTATATATTTTATTCCTTTAATGTAATGTATCACATTCATTGATTTGCAGATGTTGAACCATCCTTGCAACCCAGGGAGTTTTGTGGCCATCTCAGCCTATTGATATGGCTGGACCAGCCCTGGTGTTTCTTATTATGATTGCAAGATGCTTTCAGCAGCAACCATTAGGAAACTTTGGAAAAAAATGATGTATTATTCACAGATCCTGAGGGGTACATGGCACATCTGGGGCTACACAGTGAGGTTGCAGTTAGAGGGAGGGAAAGGGGAGGACAGAGAGAGAGAGAGAGAGAGAGAGAGAGAGAGAGAGAGAGAGAGAGAGAGAGAGAGAGATCATGGCCTCATGCTCTATTTTTATTGGGGTTGAGGGTGGGGGCCTAGGGTTTTATGGGCTCTCTTTTTCCGTAAATTTAAAACATAAGAGCAGGAATTTAAAGTAGAAGAGAAAAGCAAGTGTCCCAAATGGTCAGTTATGTCAACAAAGATCCCTAAAAGGATCCTCACAGCATGGGTTGGGGGATGGCTTTTTATGTAGTCATGTAGCCAGGATTGATTTTATATATATATATATATATATATATATATATATATATATATATATATATATATATATATATACACACACACATATATATATATATATATCATTGTCTTTAAAGTAAATGCCTTAGCAATTAAACATTAAGTCAGGCAGGCACTCTCATTACAAAAAAATAAAAATCAACTATCAGAACTTACAATACACAGTGATAAATCCTACTTGATCGTGGTGTATGACCCTTTTAATGTATTTTTGGATTTGGTTTGCTATATTTTGAGAATTTTGT
>NW_027423938.1:0-15492 GCF_036562045.2 Rhinolophus sinicus | reverse complement strand
TGCCAGTACTAATAGCTTTGCATTGGAGAACACATTACACAAACCACCCTGAAGCCTTGGTTTCTTCATGAATAAAATGGGACATTGCCACGCAACTCAGGGGTTATGAGGACTAAACCATACCATTTGTATGAGGCTGACTTGATTGCCAAGAAATACATTAATGAATGAAAATTAGTGCATGCCCTGGGTCCAGGGCAAGCGCAGTGGCGCGGGCACCACTTTGCAGTGTCAGAAGATGGTCCAGGAGCAAGCAGGATGCTGGAAGAGCTCTGATTCTGAGCAGCCTTCCTGTCTCTGGATCAGAGCCCAGATGGTCCCCATCTTCCCCCAGGGCAGGTCACCACTGCTGATGCCCTTCACACTTGGCTCCCTATGCCTCTGCTCTAAGAAGCCTGTTTCAAAGAAGCCTGCATTCTCTTGCTGCGTGTGGAAGGCTGCACTTGGAGACAGGACAACTAGATTCTGGGATGTCCTGGCAGAAATCACACAGACTCTGATTGCTGCTAAGCCAGGCTAAAGAGGCTCATGGCAAGAGCAGAGGGGGCCCACCAGCCTCCTGGCCGCTCCCCAAGGGATTGCGGTGTTCTTGTCCTGGAGGCCCGCAGTCCTTTGGGGATGAAATGTGAGTACCAGAGCAGAGACTGCCGATTTGCTGCGGTGTGCACGCACACGCGCTCAAGTTCCAAACCACCCTAGTTAGCCTCTGACTGTGGCAAAAGGATCCCCCAAGAGGAAAGGGAAAGTCTTTTTTCTTTAAATTTCTACATCCAAGTCAATTTCCTTTTAAAACTACCTTTTAACTTCCATTGAAGAACAGAACGGAGAGAGACTTGGGCTTTACTTTCCCCATCCTGCTTTTACCTGAGCATTTCTTAACCTCAAAGAGCAGGCGTAGACTCTAATATTTGTAAAACACTGTAGACCAGTCAGCCAGCCAACCTCTAGGAGCATGAGGGGCGGTCCAGGCGGAGGTGGGAATCATTTGGCAGGTCCTGTCCATCCCGTGGAGATGGCTTTAGTGTGTGTGTGCATGCTGAGTAGATGCCAAACCAGAGGCCTGCCCATGGAGGCTAACGTGGAACGAAAGCATCCTTTGAGACTTTCATTCCAATTTGATGTGTGTACTGCTAGGGCCCTTCTCCTGGGGCCTCAAACAACAGAAGAAAGCTATGTGCCCTCATTTTATGGATGCATGAAGCCTCAACCTCAAGGAATGCATGTTGCTTTACCTCAGTGTCAGCTCGTGCAATCTTAAGTGATATTAGTCAAGGATTCTACACCTTTCTTCATATTTTCTCGCACCAGATCCCTCATAGAGGATATTTTTCAGATGATCTCCTCCCCAGCTGATGGAATTAATTTTTATAGGAGAGAAACTTGGGGCTGGGGGTGCAGAGCAATGGAGGGGGGAGTTGGTGAGAGGCACCGAGGGAGCGAAGGGTCTGGAGACATTTCTCCAGATAGATAGCAGCTGAGGAAGAGCTAAGACCCTCTTGATTCCCTTGAGAAGGGACTTGAAAACGTGGCCTAGAGATTATGCCGATGCCCAGTGAGAGCTGAGCAGCACTTCTGTGCCACCCACCGGTTGGAAGGTCGGGGAGGCAGAAACCTAAACAAGTGAATTCAATTACATCTGAAAAAGAATAGGCTAGATTAGGATTCCATCCTTGGGCCTGTTCCAGGAAATATTCGTGAAAAGTTGGTTGAAAGAATACCACCATCCAAACCCTAATTTTGCTATTATATAAAACCCCCCTTTTCTTTGCAGTTTCTGATTAGAAAATGTTTTCTTGATTTTGTCTTTGCTACTGGCGTGTGACCTCTTAATTTAATTTTGGGTTTTGCTTATACAAACCAATTGCTGTGGAAACTTTTTGCTGCAGTGCAGCAAAGACAGGGGAAAAGTAGATTAGTAATCATAGATTGTGCACCACATTAATTTAATTAGTAGTTATCGAGCATCCTTAATGGTTCATAGCCACAAAATCGGTTTATATCTGAGGACATCAGCCTGCTTTGGAGATTACTCACGTGTCTCTGGGATGCAGGAGAGAGGGTGTTCTTAGTGGACTGAAGTTGGAATCCACCAGCCTGAAGCCCCAACACTTGCCTGCTGCCTTCCGCCTCTGCCGTGGCCCTAGCTGAGCCACTCAGGTTGGTGCCCAGTGAGTGATGCCACTGCCCAATTCACCCAAATAGCCAGTCAGGGGGCGTGAGGAGCCAAAACCGAATATTTTTTAAAATTAATTTTTGACTTTTCCGTCATTTGCCTTACTTAGCTAGTAAAGAAAATGTCCCTAGGTTTCTTCAATCCCTCTTCTCAAAGAGTGGTGTGAACTCATTGAGAGCACTCTCATGGCTCATATCTTAAATGTTATGCATTTGGAAACAGAAACTAAATTAGGCAGAAAGCTCAGATTTAGAATACATGGTGAATTTTTTGGTCATGTGCCATTTCATGGTGGATGGCACTCATGGCTGTTGGACACTATTGTATATACCGGTAGGTCGAATATTGTATGATCATAGAGGAAACCATTCAATCAGACTATGGATGGAACTGGGTCTCTTGCTTAAGCTTGTGCCAGTGAGGACAGAGGGGTCCTCTCCCATGCTAGTGATCTTTATTTCACCAACTTAAGAAAATTGCGATAGATGTTTTAAAGAGTGTATTTCTTTTGCATGAAATGACAAATTTCAAGCTCTGGACCCAGGTACCTTGGGTCTAAACTCTGTGTCTGTTAATATACTAACTGAATCACCTTGGATAAATTTCTTATCCTCTCTGTGTCTAAATTCTTCATCTATAAAATAATAAATAATATTAAATAATGAGTAATGAATTCATCGATTTGTGAGGATACAATGATTTAATACACGTAAAAAGCTTAGAATAGTGTCTGGCACATAGTAATTGCTCAATTAATATTAGCTATTGTTACCATTATCCTTTAATATGTTGAAAAGCATGTACCTTTTCCTCCCTTGTGGCAAGGGGTAGAAATACAAGGTTCCCACTATTCACTTTAGAAAAGAGTAAAGGGCCTGTATGGCTTGGCAGGAAGTAAAAGGCATTCGAGTAGGTTTAGTTCTCATGTAATCACCTCTTGTGCCCTTGGCCATGTCCTCTCCAGCTACAGTCCCCTCAGAAGCAAACTGAGGATGACATGAGTATCTATCTTGCAAGGTTGCTATGAGGACTAAAGACAAAACATGGCACATGTAGAGCACAGTGCCTGCCCCTAATAGACTCCCAAAAACTATTAGCAATTGTCAGATTGAAGGTAAACCAAGACATGGCATTTGGATATTGTTATATACAGCGTCACTGAGGATGGAAAGCACAAAACAAAAAACTTCTCTCCTACCCACAGCCAAGGCAGTTATCTAAAAAATTTTATGTGGGGTTTATGTTCAGGTTCCAGCCCTCTTCTGGACGGCTCACCCTTGGTATTTGGCCTGTTTCCCTCACCTCCTCTAGGCTCTGGTCAAAAGTGACATTTGCAGGGACTAAGAAAACTGGGCAGGGAAAATGATGCAGCTCCCTAGTGCCTTTCTGATGTACGAGGGTATTTGGAGGACCAGGTTGTCAGCTCCATGAGTGCAAGAATCACGTCTGTTTCTGTTCAACAACATATCTCCAGTGTCCTTCATACATATTTGTTCAATAAGTTTTAAAAGATGAATATGTTTCTAATGACTTTCTTGTACGGTAGCCGCTCAGGTAAACCTGAACTCAATGAATGGAACACACAATTTACCTGATTTCCTCCCCACCACTCCCCACATCGCATTTGTGAAAGAAGAAGCTAAGAGAACTGTCTGCTATGAGGAATTTCGTATGAAAAAAAAGCTAATCTCAATTTAATAGTTACTAAGATCTGGGATTTGCACAGATTCAGCCCAATTTCCTATACCTGTACATAGAAATCATTAGCACCACAGAAGTCATTCAACAAACATTTATAGAGTAGCCAAAGGCAGACCTGCCCAGGTGAACCAGCACAGGAAGCCACAGGGCCTCTGAAAGAGACAGACTAGGGAAGAGTTATCGTTTTCCAAGAAGTCCAGCTGTACTTCCCCTGTACCCACCCAACAACTACCATCCTCTCCCCCAATACATAAGTAGTTTGAATGGGTCTTTTACCCTTACTATCAAATTTGCTTTGATTGATGACGAAGGCTGCCCTCAAAATGAACTGCATGGGAAATGGTGGAGAGTCTGAACGATTCAAAGTCCTGGAGAAAACTGCAATGGCAGCCAAGTCTGTCTTGCATCATTCAACCTCTCCACCCTCACTTACTTCTCCCCACAGGTGTCCCACAGCCCACACTGACCTCTGCTTCTGAAAGGGCCTGCCTGCTACTTTCTTCTTAGGCCTGTCCTTTTGGAAAAGTGTCTCAGGTTTCAGAGTTACTGGTATGACAAGCTTTTCAAGTAGGTGTTAAGATTATCTGTCCACGCTAACTCACCCTAACATGAGTTATCCCCACAGAAGTAACAATTCAAATGATATTATGAACATAAACTAAGCTCTAATTTGTGGGGTTTATGCCAGAAGTGTTTCAGAGGCCCAAGGAAGGAGTCTGCCAGGCCAGGGGCTCACTCTGGCCAATGAGCTGAGGACACGGGAGCATGTGGCTCACCGGGGAGGCCTGAGTGGGTTGTTTTAGAAGGGGCTGTGGGTGGGAGCAGTGATTGCCATTTCTTTTGTCTGGTTTTTGTATCAGTCAGCTTGGGCTGCCATAACAAAATGCCATGGACTACATGGCTTAAACAACAGAAATTTATTTTCTCATGGTTCTGGAAGCTGGGAAGTGCAAGATCAAGATGCCTGTCAATTGGGTTTCTGGTGACAGCTCTTTCTGGCTTACCAATGGCTGTCTTCTCTCTGTGTTCTCACATGAGCTCACGTCTCTTCCTCTTCTTATAAGGGCAACAGCACTATTGGATTAGGGCCCCACTCTTATGACCTCATATAATCTTTACCACCTTCTCAGAGGGCCTATCTCCAAATACAGTCACACAGGGGGTTAGGGCTTCAACATACAAATCTAAGGTAGGTGGGGACACAAACATTCAGTCCATAATATTCCCCTGGTCGTCCAAAATTCATGTCCTTCTCACAAGCAAATACCTGCACTCCATGCCAATAGCCCCAAAATTCTTAACTCATTCTAACATCAAACTAAAGCCCAAAGTTTCATCTAAATAACATCTAAATCAGATATGGATTAGACTCTAGGTATGATCCATCCAGAGGCAAAATTCCTCTCCTGCTATAAACCTGTGAAACCAGACAAGTTATGTGCTTCCAAAACACAATGGTGGGATAGGTATAGAACAGACACTCTCATTGCAAAAGGAAAAATCAGGAAAGAAGGAAAGGCTGACAGGTCCCAAGCCTAAAAGCTGGCAAGGAATTCCATTAGCTCTTAAGGCTTGAGATCCTTTTTGGTTTGATGCACTGCTCTCCAGGGCCACTTTGGTGGCAGTGTCACCCTCAAGGCTTTGTGGGCAGCCCCACCCCTTCAGCTCTCTGCTGAGAGCCCCCACCATGGTTCTCTGGAAGGGTCCTGCCCTCTGAAACCAAGGAGGAAACAGTCTTGTCCCCCCCTGGGCCTATGGCACGAATGGCAGCTCTAGGTCTCTGAATCACAGTCTTCCCTTTTCTTGAAGGATATGTTAGCAGCCTTCCTTCATTCCATTCCATTTTTTTTGAAGCTGGCAGTATTTCTGATGGTGTCACCCCATCTCTATGTCTGTCTTCTGCTGAGATGGCTGACTAGGTCCATGGTTCACACCCGCATTAATCTCCTTATCAAAGGGTTGTTTGGCCACACCCTAAGTGCTCTCCTCAGAGCACCTTCATCATTTTTTGCGATATGAATAGGCTGAGAATTTTCCAAATATTTAAGTTCTGGTTCCTTTTTGGTTAAGGATTCCTTCTTCAACTCATTTCTCTCCTCTCGCATTTTACTGTAAGCGGTAAGAAAGATCAAAGCTACACCTTCAACACTTTGCTTAGAAATCTTCTCTGCTAAATATCCAATTTCATTGCTCACAAATTCAATCATCCACAAAACACTGGAACGCAGTTCAGCCGAGTTCTTTGCCACTTTATAGCAAGGATCACCTTTCCTCCAGTTTTCAATAACCTGTTCCTCATTTTTACTTGAGATCTCACCAGAATGGCCATAATTCTACCAACATTCTCTTTGTGATTACTTATGTATTCTCTAAAAAGATGGAGACTTTCTGTCCAGCTCTCCTCTTTTCTTCCTGGGCCCTCAACAAATCATCTTTTACATCCATATTTCTACCAACAGTCCTTTCATGGTAACATAGACCTTTTTCTAGCATGCAGCTCAAAACTCCCCCAGCCTGCACACATTTCACAGTTTCAAAGCCACTTCCACATTTTTAGGTATTTGTTACAGAAGCACCCCACTTCTCTGTATCTGTCAGCGTTCTCCAGAGAATCAGAACCAATAGGATGTATATCTATACAGAAAGAGATCTGTTATATGGAATTGACTCATAGATTATGGAGGCTAACAAGTCCAAAGGTCTGCAGTTAGCAAGATGGATCCAGGAGAGTCAATGGTGTAGTTCCAGCCGAAAGACTGGTGGGCTCAAGATCCAACAAGAGCTGATGTTTCGATTCAAGTCCAAAGGCAGGAAAAAACTCATGTCCCAGATTGAAGACCATCAAGCAGGAGGAGTTCCCTCTTACTCAGCTTTTTTGTTTTATTCAGGCCTTCAACTGATTGGATGAGGCCCACCCACATTAGGGAGGGCAACCTGCTTTACTCAGTCTATTGAGTAAAATGTTAATCCCATCCAGAAGCACCCTCACAGACACACACAGAATAAGGTTTAACCAAATGTCTGGGCACCCTGTGGCCAAGTCAAGTTGACACATAAACCATTACAGTTCTAAACCTAATAAGTCACCTTAGATTTATAAGTGCACATTGGAATTTCCTGGGGAGCTTTAGAGACAAACCACACTCTGGTCCCAGCCCCAGAAATTCTCATGTAATTGTCTGAGGTACAGCTCATTTTGGGACTTTTAAAAGCTCCTGGGGTGACTCTAACATACAGACAAGGCGGCCAGATGAGGTACCTCAACAGGTAAACATAGTGGGGCAGAGAGGCCACATGGGAGCACTTTGTGTGAGTCAGCCCAGAGCCACCACCAACTATTCACTAAGAGTCTTAATTCAGTTAGTTGAGGCCCTTTATACACTGCTAGCTGTCACAGCAAAGGAAGAGCAAGCAATATAACAACATAAGCTCTCAGTACACATATGAGAAAACTGAGGTCACAGGTACAAAGCCTTTCAGGGATACACAAATTCCTTGGATACAAGAATGGTGGGGTTTTATTTTCAACTTTGGTGTTGGTGACAAATCCAGCTACGGCTACGTTTCATAATTTACGTACTTTTAATTCCATACACTTTTAAGCATTTAGCTGATTTTTGATAGCTACTACTTTTTCTTCCGGAAAGTTGGGAGTATGTCACCCTCCTTCATTTTCCCCAGTGCTGTGGGCACACCCAGGAAAGGAGGAATGATGAACTCCACTAAAGGGGCTGCTGGCAGGGCCTCAGTGGCAGCTGCTGTCCCAGTGCCCTGATCTGGGTGATGGAGTTTGGCCTCCTGTGGGGTGTGGAGGAGGGAGAGGTGGGAGGATGACAGGGGAGAGAAACTCCTCTCCACCCTGGCTGAGGAAGAGACTAGAGCCTGCAGGTGAGGGGGTCACCAGATATGACTTCACACACGTAAAACAGGAGTTCTGGTCCTTTCATCAGTGATGCTAAAAGAGCTGAGAGTGACACTTCCCTCTTCTCTGAGAGACAGCAACTCTTACCCACTCAGCCCTGGGGCAAATAGGGCAAACCAAAATGGCAATTTACTGTCTGGGCAAGTGTGCACAGTATTTGTTCAATAGCAATCCAGCAAGAGGCAAAAGTGCATAGAAATATCTTGCATGGTAAACAAGTGCCCACATTATATTGCTCCAGATTTTGCCATGAAGGAAAACTGCAAAAACTCCTTGAAAGACGCTAATTCCTTAACGAGAATTTACTGATGATTTGTAAAACCATGAAACCAATCCCGCAATGTAGTTTCAAAAATAAGGCCCACCGTGCAAACAACTCAGTTTCAGTTTGGGAAGGTGGATGGTGGTGATGGTTGCACAACAATGTGAATGTAGATAGTTTACATGGTGCCAAAAAAAAAAAAGTTACACATTAAAAAATAAATGCAGTTCATATTCAGAAAGAACACCATCTTTAAATGTATAATACTAAAACTGAAACACTGAAGGCTTTGGTGACTGCATAAAGCAGAAATTCTAGGTTCAAATTCGAGAGGAGGCACGAAACGGGGTGGCAGAGAGGTCGCGTCTCCACAACGACCCTCAAATACCAAGACTTCCCTTTAGCCGTTTGGTTCTCCAGACCGCAAAGAGCGAGTCAGGCTGCAGTTTTCCTTAGTTGAGCCGGTGTTTTGGTGGCAGAGAGTCAACAGGAAGGGAGAGAAACTGAGAGAAATCCTCCTCCTCAAAGCAGGGGGGAAAGGCCGGTCTGCCCACACCCCCAGACGGCCGCCCCCCCCGCCCCCCCCCGGAGCGGCCCCCCCAGCGCCCAGCCGGCCCTCGCCCTCGGGGCCGCAGGAACCACGTCCGAAGCCCCCGCGCTGCAGAGTGAGCATCCCGCCCGCGCAGCCCACCCTGGGGGCCGAGCGCCTAAGTCCCAGGGCCTCCTGTGGCTGCGAGGCGGGAGCAGCAGCTTCACCCGCGCCCCCTCCCGCTCTCTCGGCCTCCAGGTTCAATAAGGATTACATCATGGAGCAAGTATGCGGGGCAGCCTGAGAATCAAAGCCGTCACAATCAGCGGCTGGTTAACTGTACTGTTGCTGCAACACATCCTCCCCACCCCCCCGCTCTCGCCCCTCTCCCCACCCCAGCCCTCGCCTTTCCGTACTATTAAGGATAGCATTATTGGGGAGAGGAAAATCTGATCAAAACTGTCGCCCGCCAACGGCAGGTTTTCTATGGATTCTATGAAGGCCACCTTAACGATTTCCCTAATTAATGGATGACATCTTTGGCTGAAGGAGAGGCGATGGATTCGACTCTGTCTTCGTCTTTGTTAACCTTCTAATTAACTTTCGTAGGTCACCCAGGTCTCCCAAACCTAAAAAGTGAAGAGGCCCATTGTGCGGGGAGCAGTAAACTTACTTTTTCTGCCGGGGTACTTAAAAGGGAGAACGATTATAGGCCGAGAAAAATAACTCCATTTAAAAGCTTTGTGCCCTAAGAGAATGCATAGGTCCCCTCCCTCAGAAAATAATTGAAACACCTTTTATACCAATATTTCTATGCATAATAAAAACAAATTAGCAAAATGCATCTACATTCAGCAGCACTTTCAAATTACCTTTTTGGGAATGTAAGCCTCTGCAAGTCAACAAAAGGAGTGGGGTTTAGAGAGAAACTTGCAACTGCCACAGCCTTTATGCAGAGTGAGTACAGGACAGGGCCAGGGGTTTAGATAGCTCCTAGTCACCTCCCCAGGAAATGCTCCAAGTACACTGCCCTGGCCCAGACTGGGCAACCCAACCACTGTTAGCAAATGAGCAGGTCTTTTTCTGGATAGAGTGGTCTTTGGGGATTCAGAAATATTTTAATGATCTTAGTGAAAAACAGAAACCACCATGGTGGAAAAGTCAGAAAGTAAGATGAAAGAAACCCCACTGTGATCAGTGAAATCGGTAAACCAGACAATTTTTTTTTTTAAAGTAAGACGTAATTCTGCTAGAAATTTAGTTTTGGTAGAATTACCAGACTGTACAGATAAGTTGTGGCTGCTGCTCCTGCCTCTTGGCATCTGTGACCAAGCATAGGAGACACTTGGGGAAGAGCAGGTGCTCAGCCTAAAAGGGAACCAAGATGAAGCCTCCTCTGAAGGAAGGCTTTGCTGAAAGGGAGCTCCTCTGAGAAATCTTGCAAGGAAATGAGATTCCTAACACAAGGACACAGCAGTGGTGGCTTTAGTATTGTTTTCTGATTATAAACAGAACCAGAGCTAATTGTAGAAAAGTAGAGACTTTTAAATCCTATCAAAATTTGCATTGTCTTTCCATTCTTTTTTCTCTATACCCCAAAATTTTATACAGTTCAGACGTGTATCTTTTTTGTTCCTTTAATACCATATCATGAGCATTTTTCTGTGTTATTAAAAATGGGAACAAGATCCTTTGGAAGTCCTCCCCACACACCCAGACAGAAAATGCCGGGGGTGGGGGGGCAACTTTATGACATCTCTGTTCTGGAAAGCTGCCACTATGGGAAAACAAGTGCTCTCATGCAGTTCTGTGGAAGTTTAAATTGCTACAACCTCTCTGGAATAGAGGGCAATTTGGCATTATTCATCAAAATTACAAACATATCTTTTTTTTTTTTAAGGAGGGCACAGCTCACAGTGGCTCATGTGGGGATTGAACAGGCAACCTTGGTGTTATTAGCACCACGCTCTAACCAACTGAGCTAACCTGCCGCCCCACAAAAACACCTTTTGATGCAGCAATTCCTCTCCAGGAATTTTCCGTAGAGATATAGTTGTAAATGTGCAAAATGACGTGAGTATAAAGTTATTCTTTGCAGTACTTTTCATAATAGATTAAAAGCACTCTAAATGTCCATGAATAGGGGACTGGTTAAAGAAATACGGTATATCCATCCAGTGGAATATTATGCAGCCACAAAAAAATAGACGAGGATGCTCATTATATACCAACTTGGAAAGTTTTCTAAAATAGCCTGTTAGGTAACAAACAAACAAATAACAACAAGAAGGAGCAGAATAGTGTGTAAAGTATGTTACCATTTGTAGAAAAAGGCGTGGTTCGAATATTCATAAAAACTTTCAAAATATTGATAAAAACTATTCAGAAAACAGTGTCTGGGGAACAGCTGTGGGAGGGAGACTTCACTGTAACTTGTATCTTTTGAATTTGTACTGTGTGAATGTATTACCTATTCAAAAATTCCGTGAATTTAAAATTCAAAAATAGAAAGATTGTCATTTTCCAATCTGCTCTGTGCATAGCTGCGTACAATTCAAGGGTAGCCCAGTCTTAAAAGCATCCTGCTCATTTCCATATACTAAATAGCTTCTATTAGACTTCTGAAAGTCTGACTATATTAAAAGACACCCCTGAAATGGAAGGTGCACAGTCACTCTCTCTTTGAAATCTTTAAATGTTTTTTTAATGAAAATAGAATAATGCATTCTGTGTCTTAATTGTTCAAAATTAAAATTCAACAGACTGTTAAGTCTAAATAAGACATTCACAGGCTCCATCAGCACGTGCATCGGGACAAATGCTTTGGGCCTCACGACTGTGGAAATATTTCCTAACATTTGAGATGTGCCAAGAAAGAGAGAAAGAAATCAAAAAAGATCTTGTATTACACAAATTCTTCTTGCTCACAAGAGTCTAATTTACTTGTATCCATCGATGTAAGTGATTCACACTTTACAAGCTATTTTAAGTGATTAAACTAAAACCTGGAGCCAATATTACCCTCTCCTCAACCCTCAGCCCAATCTGTCAAAATAGCCCAATCTTCCAAAATAATTGGAAATTATTAGGTTGAACCATATAAAATTAGCGTTGTGTCAATGGTCCGATAGCAGCAATTTCAAGATTCAACCTAGTATTTTTCCCCATCATTATGTTGTAGCCTGTGGTTACATAGCAGAGACACTGTTAGTTGCCTATCCAACATCTATTTCTCCCTGTCCCCTGTTAGCAGAACCCCCATTTAGTTCCCATTTAGGAAGGTAGTATTAGATGACATGATATGATATGATGTGATGTGATGTAATGTGATATGATATGATATGATATTACCTTATATAAGACCGGGTTTATATTAATATAAGACCCGGTCTTATATTGATTTTTGCTCCAAAAGATGCATTAGAGCTGATGGGCCGGCTAGCTCTTATTTTCGGGGACACACGGTACCATACAACTAAGAGCTAACCTTCAAAACTACATACGACCAATTTGTTAAAAGAAAGACATCATTTATTTTAGAAGGACTATTTTTTATCTAATTAGATCTGCATTTTTGCAGTCATTTAAGAAAAAAATAATTGGAGATTCTACCCCCCAGTAGCCTATAAACATCACGAGGGCAGTGTCCACATCTATGTCTTAGGGCCAGCATGTCCATGCTATAATCATAATAGCATTAGTATTACTCTTACTGTATTTTGGGACCTTATATCTGCTCATCATAAGACACAGAAATTTCTTACCAGCTGGCAAGAGCAAACCTTGAGTAATTACTTTTTAAATATATATTTGTTCTAATTACAAAATTGAAGGAGGGATTACTCTCGAGATCAGAGGGCCCGTGGTAGAGAGGGCATGGTCAGCTATGGGCAAACTTTCCTTAGCAGCCATTAGTGACACTATCATTTACTATGTTTTGAATTTTACTCTATTTTATAGACAATTTATTCAGAGTATGGGCTCTTCAGGAACAATGTCCCTGTTCTACTTACTGTGACACTTAGCCATGTCACCCTGGGCAAGTTATTAACCTTTTTCTGCCTTGGTTTTCTAATCCACAAAAGGCTGTAATAAGTTGTTATAAAAATAAACAGGTTAATACACATCAAGTGCTCAGAAAAGTGACTGGGACACTGTAAGCACTCAATAAAAGGGGGATGTTTCTCTGTCTTTCTTGCTAGTATCTTGCTTCTACTTCCTTTTGAGCAGCAATTTTATGTGTGTATTTCCTGCTCTACGATGGAAATGGTACTTCCTTTTTATTTTCCCTAATTTTGAGATTCCGAAACAAATGTAATTGGAAAGTCATATTCAGCAATCTTAAGATTTTTTAACAGACTATGAGTACATGAAAAAAGTATACAAGACGATAATAAATTTGAATTTCTGTAAATGCTTTAGAAACTTCATTTTCCTAAACTTCTACTATTTTTTCAGTTACTCTACTAAGTTTAAAATACCAAAGGCCTTTTAGTTAACTGGTCAGCTTTTAGCCTATGTTACACGTTTTTAAATTGTCTCCCTCATCCTCTCTCCCCACTTATCAATTTATAACACACACCTTATTTCAGCGCAATATTTTTCACTTTGCATGAAGTTTAACATATACTGATACAAACTGAGTCAACAAATGTTTTGAGGTAGGTAGCACTGTGCTGGTGGTCAAGTTTGGGTCCTCCCATCTCACAAAGGGAAAAGCTTCGGTAAGTGATTTATCCAGCATCACATAAGCTGTTAATGGGCCTTTGAAAGAAAAGCCCAGGACAAGCTGCTCTTTTTTTCTACTGCTACAACACATGAGGCCCCTCCATCACATAACACATGGACAAATAGTGGACAAGCAGCAAAACATTTCCCACTAGGCATGACATCAAATATTAGGAGAAAGGAAGCACAGGAAAAATGGAAAGTGCAGGGTTTTCAACAGTGCATTCTTCTAGGTTTCAATCTAGGTTTTGACCATTTATATGGCCACAAGTTTCCATTAGATCAATATGCTTCGTTCGCCATCCTGTTTGCTCCTGTGAGAAAAATACAATGGCCAGGAAGAAGTGGGGAAGAGATGAGCACATAAGTGAAAATCTGCTGGAGAGATTAGAAAATCTATTAGAATCAATTCTATGTATTCACACCACCCCCTAACTATCCTTCACCTTACTCCACATAAATAAATAGAACAGAGGATAGGATAGAAACTAAAGAATCTTCTACTATCAGGCATTAACAGGGTGAGAGATCACCAAACTGGGCCAGAGAGAGAAATCAAGAACAGGGAGGCTGCAGGATTCTCTTGCCCCCTTTCCTCCTAATGGTTGAAACTACTCCCGGACAACTTCCTCTCCCAGAGTCATTCCCCCAAGTCTTCAAATAGAACAAAAAAGTTTTTCCAAACCTGAAAAGCATTATAAGTGAGCCTACTACTATCCACTATGAATAAAATATCAATATTCTGTATGTGAATGGCTAGGTAATGTGTGAATTTTATATGAGATCTATTATTATAGATTGCATCCTCACCGTGACACACCATTCCTGGTATCAATTCCTTTTTCTTTGTTCTCAATACAGTAAGATCTACCCACAAGGGGCAAGATTTCCTCCCAGTGTGAAGAAACTTCCTAACAACTAAAAAAGTTGGATATGTTCTCTGCTGAAAGATTACATCTTGTTTATGGGCTGGGGTCTCCATCTTAAAAGTTCATGGGTTGAAATCTATGTAATTTTACTAACAATTGTCACCCCAATAAATTTAATAAAATAAAATTAAAAAAAAAAAAGTTCATGGGAGAGGGGCCCTGTGAAGATGTATTATTCCCCATTCTCCCCAATTTAATCCCCTCACTCAATTCATGTTTTATTTCCTTCCCCTGTTATCCTTTTTTATTCCTCTCTTCTTTTCTCTCTTCCCTTTTGCACCTCCATTTTATTCCTCTCAACTCTCCTTCCTTCTCTTTTATAGCATCAATTTTTACTAGTATTTTTAATGTTTCTCACCAAAATGACAGTCTTGATTCTGAAATTCTAAAGTCTTGATTCTGAATTTTGCTTTACTAGATGAAAGATCGGTTTAATGTTAAAATCTACAGGTGGTCCAGTATCCCTTCTTATATCCATCCACCAAATAAGGAGGCCATATGTCCATCTAGAGATATTTTGCAGAGCTTAATTTAGTATACATGCAATTTATGTATACATATACTTTAAAGAATTTTCTAGATCTCTGTAGGCGCTTTTGAAGTCTCTTCTGCATGTTAATTTCTCTACTAATCCAGACTGCTCTTTGTGACATTTCAGAGAGGTCACTGAGCACCATCCTTATAACCCTCCAGAGAAGAATAATAGAATGCCAGTGCAGAACCATTTTTTAAATTATTACCTAATGTCTTAGTATTCTTTTTTTCTTTTCAGGAAAAGCCAGTCAAGTCCTAGAAGGTCTTCCCCCTAATGTTAATTTCTCTCTAGCTCAGTAGTTACCATCTGCAGAGAAACTTATGAATGTATCTGTGTTCACAGATTTATGCATTTCCTGTTTTATGTGATTACTTCCCAGAAGGAACTACCTTGAGCCTCTCTGCCTCTAAACTGATCTTTCTGGCCTTTCCATAATTATGCAGTTCAAAGAATCATCGCTTTTACAAATGAACTTGCCTCCTGATTCAGAATTCTAAGAGCTCTCACTACAGTTAATCTATATATAGACTATATGGGTTTGAAAGAGGTAACAAATGTTAGAGACCACAGTTTTTTAAGCTATAGGTTTCATAAACAAAACGCCAGCTTAAATTAGAAGCTGGAAAAATATTTTAGTTTTAGCAAAGCAGATTTTTTAAATGTGCTAATAAAATGAAAAAGTCAAAAATTCTGGAGGAATTAATCAAGCTAAA
>NW_027423937.1:0-15670 GCF_036562045.2 Rhinolophus sinicus | reverse complement strand
GAGGAGGGCACTGGCAATTTGGAGTTGTCTGCCACCTACAGCGCTCGCCAGTCACCCTCACTCCGTGCCAGCCCGCGAGGCGGTGAGTCACGAACCACCCCTGCTGGCTGCACAGGGCTGGGCTTCGGGGCCTCAGGACGAGCAGGAGAGGGCAGAGAGCACAGACGGGTGACAGGGACATCGGGCACCACAGTCAGAGAATGGCACCACGAACCAGACCCCAGCAGTGCCCTCCGCTCTCCTCCCCAGCGTCCCTGACAACATAGATAAAACCAACCCAACACCAAGCAACCTAAACGCTGGCTGCTTTCCTCCACTGGGGACGCGGGCGCCACCGCTGCCGCAGCCCCCCCCCCCTCGCCTGCAGACTAGCAGGGTGGGACCCCCCGCTCAGAGAGGGAGGGAAGGGTCTCGGTCCCAGGCTCCTCCCCCCCCTCCCCACGTCCCCCCCCCCCCTCCAGTGAGCAAAGTTAGATGGCAGAGAGCGCCCGGGATGTTAAAAGCCGCAGGCCACCTTGGAGCTCACCCAGTCCAATCTCTGCTCAGCTTTCACGCTGCGACAGGGACCACGGCTGCAGCAAGGGGAGCAGGCAACTCGCACTGGCCCTGGGAGCAGGCCCTGCGCAGCCTCCCCAGGGGGACACCCGCCCACGCCTACCACCACTAAATGCGTAATATGCATTTCAAATGCATCACAAATGATCCACTTCTTTCGTGTACAGCTGCTGCCTACGAAAACGATTAGGCAGAATGGGACTGAAATGCTTGGTATTTAAGACAACCTATTTCCCACCTTCTCACCAGAAAACACTTGAGTTCTTTATCAAGCCTGGGTCATTCCACCTGGGGCCTGCATAGCTCCAGGCCACAATCGCTGCCTCTCCCCATCTTCCAGTGGATTCTACAAAATCTCTCCCAAGCATTAAATAAACTCTTACTCTTTAATACACAGTTCAGATCTAGCAGGAAATTATTCACATTTTTAAAGGAGGCTAGGGGCTACTGTTTCTGATGCCCAACCGTTTGTTATACTTCTTAATCAGTAAACCAACCCTCCAGCTTTTTTCCTTCCTTTTTTCCTACAAGCACAAAACAAAAAGATGCAAGATTCCCTCACACCCTACCTGTCGGCCCATGACAGGAGGGGGTGAAACTTCCACGTCACAGAGAAGGAACGTGCAGGTCACACTCATGAAGCTGGGAAGAGAGACCTGGGTTTTCCCAGTAGAAACAGGCTTTGATTCTGACAATCATTTGACCCCACAATTGCTTCCATCACTCATCTTCTAAAACCTCCTCCCTTTCCAGGCCCCAGGCGAGGAAATGCCCCAATAACCAGAAGCTACAAGTCCCCTTTTGCTGGAGTCTGCTGAAGTATCAAACAAACAAACAAAAAATCTCACATTCCCTAGGAGATCAAATGCCCCTTCCAACTCCTCCCTAACCACTCCCCACCCCCCACCTTCTAGAAACATTATGAAGAGTTACCAAGAGGCTCTGCTTTTTTCAATCCCCTCCACCACCACCCCCTCCCCTCCCAGCATTTTGATATGCCTCCCCTGGAAACGCCCTCAACTGGAAGGTGCTCCCTGAGAACTCAATCAAAAGCAATGCACCGTGGGGAAGAACGGGTTAAGCCCAAGAGCTCTAGGTCCAGGCAGCTCGGGAAAAGGAAAGTGGTGCTGAGATGCAGAGAAATGTGAGGGACTTCTGCGGGAATGCACTGGCCCTCTCCCTCTGGGACAAGCTCGGCCACAGGAAATAAAGGTGTCTTCAACATCGCAGATAAGCCAGCAACACAGGGGCACAGCCCAGGGGGCAGCCAGGACTCAGGTGCGGGACACTGGCTCGGCGTGCAGAGCGCGCGGGTGCGGGGGGAGGAGGGAGGGAGGAAGACGTCCGTCGGGAGGAGACCCAGGCGGAGGGGCAGAGGCTCAACTCCCCGAAGTTGGCGATGTCAGGCCGAGAAGGCAGGGCAAGGTCGGGGCCACAGGAGGGAGGCGCCGGGCTTCTCTGGGGGCAGAGTAACTAGAGGAAACAGGGGTGGGGACGCCGAGGGGTGCGACGGAGGCAGGGTCCACGGAAGGGTACACCCCGCGGTAGGGGCCAGGATGCTTCAGGAGGCCACTAGAACGGGGACAAGGTGGGGCAGGTGCAGCCCGGAGAAGAAGGAGGGGGGCTAAGGAGGGGGGCGGGTGTCCCGGCGGGAGGCGGCGTCCGGCCGGGGCTTGTGGGTCCCCTCCCCTGGGAAGAGATGCCGTGAGCGGGAGCCGGAGCTCGAGGCCGCGGCCGCGCGGGGGGGGGGGTGGGGATGCGGCAGGTGCCGGGCGCCCAGGTGCCGGGCCTGAACCAGGGGCAGCCGCTCACCTGTCTCCTCCGCCGGGGCGGCGGGGGGCCGGCCGGGCCGGCGGGGGGGCGGCGGGGGCGCGGAGCCCCGGGCGCTCGGGAGCGGCGACCGGGTGTGCGGTGGGGCCCGGCGGCGGCTGCTCCTCGGCCTGCCGGCCGGGTGGTCAGGCAACGAGCGACGCGGGCGCGAAGGGAGCGCTGCGAGGCTGCGGCCGGCGCGCTGGGACAACGCCGCTTTATCGGGTCGGAAACAGCCGCCGCGCGCCGCTTCCGCTGACGCAGCGCGGGCCTGAGCTCATGACTATGCAGCAGCCACCACGGGAGGCCGAGGCGGGGCCTGGGCTGCCAGTGCCCATTGGTCACCTAGGTCTCCGCCCACCGCGACGCCCCGCCCCGTCGGCCGCGGCCCCGCCCCGGGTTAGCCCCGCCCCCGCGGCCCACCTCCTCCTCCCCGGAGCGGCGTCCGCGCGCCCCCAGCCCAGGCTCCTCCCGGCCTGAGCACCCGCCCCTCCCCTCGAGCCCTGACCCCGGAATCCCGCCCAGTCCCTCTTCGTAGCCGCGGAAGGGAGAACCCTGAAGCCCTCGCCCCTCCCTTGCTCACCTCGCTCCCTCCTTCTCCCCAAATGCCCTCCTTGCTGAGGGGCCCGGACAGCCTCGACCACCCCACCAGACTAGACCCTCTACAAACACCCTCTTCTCATCACCATCACCACCACTCCCGGTCCCCAGGTGCCGCCGCAAACACCTGGTCTCCCTCCTCAAACCCCCTACCTCTCTCCGGGCCATCTCCCTCTCCCTACACCCCTCCCACCCCCCACCCCACCCCACCCCACCCCCGCGCATTGCGGGCGGAACCCCCTCCCCGCGCTAACAGCGGAGAGCGCGCTGGAGAGCTGAGCGGGACCCGGACCCAGAGCCTCCCACTCGCTGCCTGACCCATGCCAGGGGCACCGATCCAGTGTCACCTCACAAGTAGATTGGCTATGACTCCTAGGATGGGGCTGCTGGGAACTCAGGAGGAGAAGGTGCGGAGAGGCAGCTTGACATAGAAATAGATGATATAATGCGCTGAGATCAGACAACCCTTTACTCTGCCAGGGTTTAAGTGGCTTCGGACAAATTGCTTCACCTCTCAAAACCTGAGTGTCCTCATTTGTAACATTATCTCATCAGGTTGTTGAAGGGATTTAGAAATAAAGGGTGCATGGCACAGCCTCCAGAGCAGTTAAAATGGGAAAATCTGACAATATCAAGTGTTGGCAGAGAAGTGGAGCAACTGGAACTCTCACACATTGCTGGTGGGGACGGGAAGTGATGCAGCCACCCTAGAAAGCTGTTTAAACCCCGTGACTTAGCAATTTCCTTCCCTGATGCTCATCTTATATGGTCACATTTCTGTTCATACCAGCACTGTCTGTAATAACCCCAAATTGGAAACGTCCCAAAATGCCCATCAACCGTAGAACGGATACATAAATTGTGACATTCATGCAATAGAATGACAGCAAGGATGACGCATAATATACAACTATACACAACAATACGGATGACGCTCATAAATGATTATGAGAGGGAATAAAAAAGCCAGACCCTAAACCATGTAGGATTCCATGCATATAAAGCGGTAAAAATGTACTCGTACATACGAGTATATGAGTACATTAAAAACCAAAGCAGCACGTGACACGTCGTGGGTGCTCATGATTGTCTACCCTGTTGGGTGTTTTGCTCCTGTGGCCAGAGGATGGAAGCAGAGGCAGTCCCTTCCAGCTGTGCTGTGTGCCAACTGCATGACCTTGGGCACCTGACGACCCTTCTGAGTTCTCATCTGAAAATGAGCCTTCTAATAACAGCTAACTCACAAGTGGTTCTGAAGGTTAAATAATGCTTTCCTAAAAGACTGATACAGTAAGGATCACAGAGACGGGACTTAATAACTTTATTCAATAAACACTAAACATTGGGATTTATTGAATCTTCTTCATTTTCATTCATTCAGCAACCAACTACTGAGTGCCTACTGTATGCCACATACTGTGCCCGGTGCTAGGGCTGGAGCTGGCAAAAGATCTCCCTGTCCTGAAGGATACATAGTGGAATGGGAAATGCACATAGCTAAGGGAAGGCTCACTAGCCATCCTGGCCACGGTGCCCAGCATAGGATCTGACGCACAGTAGGTGCTCCATAAGCTTCTGGAACAGTAAATGAATGCATATATGAAAGTGTGTGCATATGCTTTCATGTGAATGAAATTTGAAGGCAGTTTCTAAGCCTGAGATGTGGAAACATCAGATTAATTTACTTCTATAACCTGAAGTTTGACACAGAGATTGGACAGAGAGCAAAGTTAGGAAAAGCATGGCCCAATGTGCCTGCGCCCAAAACTGCACGTGTGGAGTGACTTTCCCCTGGGCTAGAAAGGGAAGTGCACGGAACTGGATCAACTCGATGACTCAGGTTTCACTGTGATTAAAAACAATAAAGCTGCTCATTAACTGAGGGCCTACTTAGTGCCAGGCCCTTTCCGTTCTTTGCCAGATCTCTTTAGGGGCCGGAGGAGTGGGGTGGGGGGGAAGAGAGCCCAGAAGCTGAGACAATGTTCCAGCTGGACACTTCCATAGTGGACTCCTTCTCTGCTCGTTTGCAAATCTCTCCGTGTTTTTTTTTAAAGCAACAAGCACTTTTTAAAACAAACTGTTGCCAAACCCCAATCTGTCCATTAGTATGTTCATTTATCACTAGAAGGGTCAGAGCACCTGCTCTGAGCCACGTACACACACACACACACACACACACTCATGTTTTCAGGGCGCTGAGTTCCAGCTGTGTCTACCTGACAGCTGCCCTCCCTCCTCTCTCCCTGTGTCCCTGTGAGCCCATCTCAGGTGTGGTGGAGAAAGCAGAGGACACAGGGGCAGAATTCCAGCTGTGCCACTTCCCACTGGGTGACCTTAGGAGCAATACCTAATTTCTGTGAGCTCCAGGTGGGCTCATAGCCCACAGGTTCCAGATCTGAAGCAAGTCCAAATCCCCCAATTGCCCATGGTGTCACCCAAGACCCTGGAGAACAAGGCTTGCTCAGGTGTCCTGGGCAGTGAGGGGCTGTCAGCAGCCTCCGCCCCAAGGGGGGGCAAATCCACAGTGTGACCTCCAGGTGCTTGAATTGCCAAGAGAGTAGCAGGCTACCTGAGGTCACGTAACATTCCAGGGTCACGAAGCTACTTGGGGTCATACTGCTTCTTGGGGTCACAAGTCCTATGGCCACTTGAAGGGGTCATATGACTATCTGGGGTCACATGGCTTTCTAAGGTCATTCGTCTTCTTGGGGTCACATGGCTACCTGGAGTCACCCAATTGCCTAGGGTCATACAATTGCCAGGAGTCCTATGGCTACCCGGTCATAGGGTGACCCAGGGTCACATGACCATTGGAGTTGGCACAGTTACCTAGGTCATATAGACACCTGGGGTCCAGGTGTGTCTCCTTCGCAGTGGGGGCTCCTTCCAGGCCATTCCACTACCTCTGTGTCCTGGTGTGCCCCACGCCCTCCCGAGCCGTAGTTCCTCATCTGCGAGGTGGACAGAACACGTGTGTTTAGAGCACGGGGCTGTGGTGAGGAGCACGAGAGGAAAGGCTTGTACGGGGCCCACCCAGCACAGAGCTGGTGCTCAGTAAACAGCTGCGATGCCAGGAAGCCCAGCTGTGGCCGAGGGGGCAGCACTCACCCTCCCAGCCTAGGCAGACCCAGTAGATTCCCCAGGAGGGAGCTGAGCAGGTTTTCACCGGGAAGGGGTTGCTTTTTGGCTTGGGTGCCACGTGAGGCAGCAGCTGTCCCATGCTGGTGCTGGGGAGGGAAGTGGGCTGAGGCCAGAAGCACAGGTGGCAGCTACTGCCATCCTGTAATCCCTAAGACCTCATGGTCCTTCTCTCCTCCCCTCCCCTGTCTCTCCAAGACCTTTGGGTGCCTTTGAACAAATGTCTGCCTTTCCCTCTGCCCTTATCCCTCACAGTGTTTGCTTCATAAAGAGTGGGCAGTGCCCAGCCCCAAAGGAGTCCATTGCTGCTGAGGCTTCGTGTGGTCTAGTGTCACAGGGAGGAGATTTACTTGGGGATGGTGGGGTCCTATGAGTTCTCAGAGCCCTACAGCAGGCATGACTCATGCATGCCATGGCTGCAACACCAGCCTCTCAGCCCCTTTCTGACCTGCACCTGAAGAATGACTGGTGGCAGGGCTTCCTCCTAACAGAATCCCATGTCCGGGACCTGTTGCTGCAGGAGCCCCCAAATGTGGGGCAGCCAGCTCACTGGCAGAAAGGAGCACTGGTGCCCAGGGACTCAGGAGTCCTGGCATGGGGACGGCATAGGCACCAGACTGCCTGTGTTCCAGTCCCAGCTCTACCCCTTCTGCACCAGCTGTGCACTGGCCCCCACACTCAGGAGGACCCCACGCTTGGTTTCCTGCTCTGCTATTGCCATTTTGCAATCCCTAATAACTTGTGAACAAGGGACCCGATTCTTCATTTTACACTGGGCCTAAAAATGATGCAGCCAGTCCTGGCTGTGAACCAGTCTCTTTGCTTCTCTGTACCTTAGTGTTCTCATCTGTAAAATGGGTGCACAGGTTCAGAGCTTATGCTTGTCACTTGGACTCACAAGCCCAGGAAAGATAAAGGACAATTGCCATGGAACTGAACACCAACATGGGTTCCGCCTGATCCAGTCGCCTCACGTCCATAGCAGCCTTGTGCTTGGCGGACGGGTGTCCACATGTGCCAGAAGAAATGGAGGCGTAAAGAGCTTTGGTGGGAGGCCCCACGTCATGCAGTGGGTACATGGCTGAGCTAGGATTTGAACCCAGGCCGCCTGGCTCTGAGTCCTTGTACCCTCTGCCCAAGGTCACGGGGCTCGTAAGGAGCTCCCAGACTGTTTGAGTCGGGAGCTGCCGCATCCACTTGGCATCTCAAGTCCAGTTGTCAGGATGGTGAGGGAAGGAGGGTCAGGGCCCCTTCAGCTCAGCCAGCCGGTAAACCAAATGACCAGGGTGACCTGGAGAAGAGGTGGGGAGCCAGCCGCCCACGGCAGATGGCAGGATAAGGCATCAGGCAGCACTTCTCAGAATGAAGGATGAAGGCAGGTGATGTGCGGGGCCACCCCACCCAGGGCCCCTGGCACAGACCACACCTGCTGAAGTCAACAAAGGCAGGGCGGGCCTCAGGGGTGCTCTGGCCAGATCATGGTCCCAACCAGGTACCCATATCCATCTCCCAGGCCCACCCCTGCTTGTCCGGCAGCCCTCTTAGCCCTCTGGGTCGACTATCTCCTTCTGCCTTTGCTCACACTGTTCCTCCTGTGAGCAGTCCCCTCCCTCCACCTTGGGTCTGCCTGTCCCTTGTGTGCCTTCTCCAAGAAGCCCTTCCAGACCACCCAGCACATGGTAATTCCTGTCTCCCCCAGCATGTGGCAAAAATAAATCTGGGCTTTGATGATGCCCTCAGTCACCATTTACAGAGCAAGCTCTATTTTACAAGGCACTTTTCTTGTCCACAGTCTCATTGGAACCTCACAGGAACCCTATTGGGTCAAATAGTTCTTGTGCTCCTTTTGCAGATGGGGACCCAAGAGGTGAGGAAAGGGCCTGAGCTCATGTGGGGGTATAATCGCACCAAAGGTTAACATTTCCTGAGACCTCCCTAGATACCAAAGGCTGGCCTACATGATTTTCATTCATTCGTTCATTCATTCATTCATTCATTCAACCTACTCTGTGCCAGGCACTGTCATAGATGCTGTGGAACTAGCGGTGAAACTAGACCAACATCTCCTCCTTCCGGAATCTGCATCCTCGTGGGGAGACAGACAATGAACAAGTAACACGGTAAGTTAGGTGCTGTGCCGATGCAGGGATGGGAGCAAGTCCCTTGTATGCCTTCCTCCAGTGCAGGGGGTCAGGCAAGGTCCCTTGTAAAGGGGACTTTGAGGAAAGTCCTGAAGGAGGGACAAGCAGCCCAAAGCCGTCCACCTCAGGAGCTAGCCAGGTCTCCCACTGGGGTGTAGTCCTGGCCCCTCACAGCAGCTCTCCCAGCCTGTCTGCCTGGTCCTTGCCTCAGCAACGGCCACCTCTCCTGCGACCCTCTCAGATAAGCAGAGTGGGCCCCTCCCGTCTCCTTGGTCTCTGGGTCCCTGGCTCTGGGGCTGCGCCTGGCACACGTCCACAGCCAGAGAACCACAAAGGACCAGCGAGAGAAAGAATGTGTGAGCAGGTGGCAGGTCCTGGCCCTGCTCACAGACGCCCCTTGTCTGGGGTGCCAGGGTTAGAGGTGTCTTTGGGGAAGTCTCCCCCTCCCTAGGTCACACAAGAAACGGTGCCCCCTTAGCTACTAGCCAAAATGGGGTTGCGTCCTGGTTCTGCAGCTCTCTGTGCATTCACACGTTCATTCAGCAAATAGTACAAATCATCTAGGTGGTGCCAGGGGCTCACTGAGCCTGTGCGCCAAACAGACTAAGTCCTTGGTCTCAAGGCGTACACTCTAGTGCGGAGAAATAGCAACAAATACATAATAGGAGCCCAGGGTTATAAACAGCACTGAGAAAAGGAAATTGAGGATGGGGGGGGCAGGAGGGGTGCTGCCGTCCATAAGAGGTGGCCAGGAAGGCCTCCCACGCGGGTGTTGCGGGCATCCAGAGGGTCTGGGCAATGGAGGGACACATTGAACTTACTGTGTTAAAGGGTCTGGAGAATGACTGCAGAGCAGAGGCAGAGCAGAGGCAGAGCAGAGACCACGGGTGCTTCTGTGACAGTGCGAGGGAGTGGGGGGGAGCTGATGTGACGATGGCCAGGAGCAGTGGCGGGATTCTGGATAAACTGAAGGCACAGGATTGATTGCTGGATGGGCTGTGGGACGCAAGCGCAGAGTCATTACTAGCCATGAAAGCTTGTCTAAGCCTCCTTTAGGCTCAGTTTTCTCACCTATAAAATGGGATGCTGGGAACTCACAGCCCAGGCTCCGGAAAGTGTGGGAGTGGAGGCAGCCCTCATTCATTCAATGAAGCCTGACTGAGGCCCAATTGATGCTGGGGACACGATAGGCGCTTCACAAATAGTGGTTTCTTTAAAAAAAAAAAAAAAAAAAAAAAAGAGGTGGGAGTGGGCTGAACCCAAAAGCAATGAAGTGCTGATAATGGGATTGCGGTCCCATTGTGATGGGTGGAGGTGGGTCATTCTGGACCAAGGGTGGTCACCCTGTTAGGTGGCTGCCTGCAGCAGGGTCCATATTGTCTGACCTGGAGGTGGGACAGCCCAAGAGAAGTTGCTGGGGGCAACTGGAGTCCAGAGCCAAGAACAGGCCGGCTGCAGAAAGCTGACCCCATTTCCCCAGGCGGTGGTGCTGGTGGTGCCAGGAGGCCTGCGTTCCGTGGTGTTGACTGAGCTCCTCTGGCTCCAAGGAGCTCGGAGTGTCGGAGGCAGGGTCATCCTTGACAGCACACTGGGAGGCAGGCTGGGCTGACGCCACTCTGGGCCAGCTGGGAAGGGCGGAGGGACTGCAGGCGGCCTGGCATGAGAAGACTGGGCGGGTCATTTCCTCCTTAATGTGCAGTCCTGGGAACCAGCCCCAGGCCCACCTCCGATGGTGCCCAGAACTGGGAGCTGAGGTGGACCTGGGCTGAGACCCCTCTCTCCAGCTGCCCGGTGAGGGAGGGGCACAGCAGACACAAAGGTGTCATGACTCAGTCAACAGAGTCAGGCTCAGTCAGGGAGCAAACAGGGTCAGGGTTCAGTCACTAAAACTGGGGCCGGTAATAAGTTGAGGGTAGGATCAGGGCTTAATGTGTAACCAGGGTTGAGGTTCAATGTCTGACCAAGGTTAGGTCTCAGAATGTAAACAAGGCTCAGGGCTCAGTGTGTCACCAGGGCTAAGCCTCACTCCATGAGCAAGGTCAGAGTTCAGCATGTGACTGGGGTCAGGGTTTAGTGTGTCACTAGGATTCAGAGTTCCCTGTGGCTCAGGGCTCAGGCTGTTTCCAGGATCAGGACTAATGCACGCGTGGGCTCAGGGCACTGGCTGACAGTGGGACTCAGCAGAGAGCTCACGAGGGTGACATGGCAGTTACAGCCCTGCGGTGGCTCAGGGCTGACTGCTCTCTTTTCTCTGCACAGTTCAGCCTCATTCATCTCTCCCTCTCTTTCATCTACCCTGAGCCAGGCACTGTTCTAGGTGCTTCGGACTCCAGGGTCACTTAGCTGCAGTCCCGGCCCCAAAGGACTGCCCATCTCTGGGTGGCTCAGTCAAGTCTCCGTTGTACAAGATCATCGGAGGCCCAGAAAGGACCGGGGATGAATTTCCACCTGGGGACTCAAGGCTTCCTGGAGAAGGCTCTGAAGGCTGGTTCATCCGAGGGAGTGGGCAGGAGGGTGTTCCAGGCAGAGGGTCCTGCTTGAGCAAAGACTCAGAGGCTGGTCAGCAGAGCCAGGGACTCTGGTTGCCAAGGCGAGCATTTGGCCAGTGTCAGGAGCTGGGATCTGGCTGGGAGTAGGTTCCGTCACCAGAGAGCACATTGCAGGCTAGCCTCTTTGGACAGAAAGCCATGCTTGTCACGGGCTCATCTGCAGCCCCAGCCAGTTCCCACCAGGTGACAGTGGGATGGTTTTGGTGGGCACTCCCTGTCCCAGAGGCCACCCACCTTGGGCGGACCAGAATGCAGCAGGCAGTGGGAAGGAATGAGCATGTGTGAGGCAGATAAGTACAGCTGGTGGGAAGGGGGCAGACGGGTGGAGGGTGTGGACCGCTCTGGGAGGACCACGACCAGCAAGGGATACACAGTGGGCACCTGGGACCCACGTGGAGCTCAGCAGGGGCCTCCCAGCTAAGCCCCATCTCTGGGTGCCTGACCGGCTGAGCCCCTGTGGCATTGAGGCCTCCTCCTCCCCACCTCGAGCATACAAGCCTTGGCCTCTGGGCTTCCTGGCCATCTGTGTACAGGACTGGGCAGGGGGCCCTGGCCTGCTGGGCCCAGGCCTCACACTTGCCCCAGACCTCGGCTTTGGCCTTGGGCCTGGCCCAGTTCACACCCACCTGCACAGAGCTGAAGCACAATGGGACCAGGGCCTGACCCTGCTAACTCCCTCGCCGCTCTCCTGCCTTGGCGTCTGGACCAGGCCACCAGCTAGTCCAGGACTCGGCCATCGTCTCATGTGCCCTGCACCCCACCTGACAGCAGCTGCTGGTCCAAGGCAGCGCTAGTGAGACTGTCAGAAGGGCAGGGGTAGCCTCCCAGACAGGCAGAGAGGGGGGTAACACCAAAGCCCAACCACAGGGGTGGCTGGTGGTACAGGCGGGGTTGGGGCATCTTGGGCCAGGGCAGCACAACCACAGCTCATTCCGTCCTCAAAGATTTCCTTGGTCCAAGTGCTGCCATTATTCCTTTTGCTCAGGGGAGGAAACTCAAGCCCAGAGCAGTTAAGTGACAGATCCAAAGTCACCCAGCCATCGGGCAGAACCAGGGCTGGACTCCAGACGGGCTGACCCAGAGCAAGAGCTCTGAACCCCAAGAGCTGTCAGGACCATCAAGAATGGAAGATGGTGCTGTGCAAAGGGCCATATCAGAATGCAGAGGCAACTGGGCACTGGGGCACTGGTGGGTCTTGCTCCAGCTCTCTCCCAGGCCCCCGAGGACCCTGCCTGCTGCCCCCTACTCCTGCAGACATCTCATAGACAGAGTGTTAGATGTGAGCCTGAATTCACAGCAGCTAGCGTTTACTGAGCATTTATTCTCTGCCGAGCCCTTCCAGCCTTCACTCATTTGGAGATCACCGCGTGCTCTGAGAAATACACTCTGGTCTCCACGGGCATGTGCAGAGCTGAGGTGGAGAGCTGTGCAGTAGCCTGGCCCCATGCAGGTGACAGCAGAGCTCTGACCCTTCTGTCCATTGCCCCAGGCTTTCCTCAGGGCCAGGAATAAGGTCACCCTAGTCCTGTAGGGGTGGGGTGCTGGGGTGAAGGAGGCCCACCCAGTTCCTGCCCAACCTGCTGGGTTGGTTTGGCCCGCCAGCGTCCCATGCCTGGGGAGCCCGCCTGTGCTGCATCCTCACTGGCTCTCCCGAAGAGCAGGGACTTTAGAGTCTGCTGTGAGACCTTTGGGGTACCCTTCCAGTCTCCAGAGAGCACTGGGTTTGAGGAGCTGGGCAAAGCGAGAAGCCCCTGAGCCTCACGGGTGAGTGCAGGTGTACAAGCTGAACAGACTCCGAGGCAGGTGGGCCATGGGTGGTCCCCTCATAACACAGACAGCTTCGTCTGTGACATGGAGAAGTCACATTGCCGGTGAGGGCCAGTTTTCGTATCTGCAACTTTAGGCAATGAACACCCCTCACAGAAGCCCGGGGAAAGGTCTGTGGAGTGACAGCTCTGAGTGGAGGCCCAGCCGCCACCCCCAACCATGCTCAGCCCCCTAGTTCCAGGCTGGGGTCAAAGGGCATGGCCTGGAATCACAGACAGATGTTCAAGTCCCTCCACCTTCTGCTGGCTGTGCAGTCAGAAAACCTGCTCCCCTCTCCATGCCTCAGTTTCCCCACGTGTAATGTAATGGTATGTGGCACTTGCACAGATGGCTGGGAACATTCGATTCTCTGATGCCACCAAGACAGGCTTGTGGCCAAGTTGGGGGAGGGTACGGCACAAGATGGGGATCCATGCCCCCCCCCACTCACTTTGTACTTAACCTGCAGGGGAACATGCTCACACACGCATGCATGCACCAACGTGTGCACACCCACGTGCCACACTCAGCTGCCACACACACCTGTATGTGCTCCCAGAGCCGCGCCCTGCTGGGAGCGCCCGCACGCCTCCCACCACACACACGGACACACACACCCATCCTCTCTCTTGCTCGCATGCACTGTCTCTTGGGTCTCCCACGCCTGCGTCCCCAGGCACCCCTGAAAGCTGGCACTGGCGTCTGCTTTGCTCTTTCCTTGGAGAGCCTGCTTCTGAAGCTTCTGTCTCCTGAGGGTCAGCCCTGGGCCTGAGGGGTTAGGCAGCTTCAAAGTAGGCCCCAGCCAGGCCCCAGTGAGGGTCTCCAAACCCCTCCATCCGTTCTCTACCCGTGAACCCCACAGACTGTCTATTGGCAGGCTGATGTTCCACCTACCTGCACCTAGAGCCCTGCAGACACCTGGGCCCAACAGCAGCCCTGGAGCAGCCTTCAGGAGCTCCTTCTTTTGGGGTGCTGGTCTGCTCCCTGGTAACCAACCCAACCATCCTCTCCTTCTGTCACCTGGAATCCTGGCTCCGACACTCACCACTGTGTGATGTTGGGCTCCCTCCACCTCAGTCTCCTAACCTGTATAATGGGACACTGACAGTACCCACCTGTCGGCCGTGCTGGACTAAAAGATTTGGTGCCAGCTACACAGCAAGGCTCCTCGAAGGCCTGCAAAGGGGGATCTTCTTGATCCCAGTGGGATCGTGGCTGGCTCTGGAGTCTGACAAATGTCCTGGAGTCACCTGAATGAGGCCTTTGCTTGTCCCTCAAGGCCCCTCAAAGACGTCTTGCCTCTTCTCCAGACCTCTGCCAGCAGTGGGTGGGAGGAGAAGTGGCCACACCTGCAACCTGGGCCTCCACCTGGCTGGGCCTCAGCTTCCTCATCTGTAAGATGGGATGCACCCCAGCTACAGGGCTTGTGGGAGGTCGTAAGGGGTTGTTCACGTGAAATAGCTTTCATACTGGAAAATGTGGTGAAGACAGCTGGGCAGACATGCAAACTCTTCAGCCCCGAGGCCAAGGCACCCCTGAGACATGAGCTCCTCTCAAAAGCTTCTCCTTGAGGCTGATGGGGAAATCTGAGCATTCTGCTGGAGCCCCTGCCGCCTGCCACCCTAGTGACGCCGTCGGGCATGGTCTGTCTGACTCTGAGCTCTCTGGAATCTTGTGTACCTAGCACACGGCAGGTCTTCACTGTTGAACTTAGAAGAGAGGCAGAAAACCAATAAGAAAGCCAGCCTGGTCCTGAGCCCAACCTAATGTCTCACTTGTCCCCTAATGTCATCCCCTGTAGCACCCCCGAGACAGAGCTGCTGCCACCCCACTTCCCAGAGGAGATGCTGAGGCCCCGCAGCTTAGCCCTGGTGCCTACCAGGGCCTGGCCCTGCGCCTCACATGCCCCATGTGGATGGTGTGGGACCTGCCATTGACAAGAATCCCACTCCTACCGGCTGCACTGACCCTGCCACCTTCCCAGGGGTGAGGAGGGCAAAGCAGGACTAGCCCATCTGGACTGAAGAAACCGGGCTCCAGGAGGTACAAAACTCAAGGAAGAAGATCACAGGGGCTTGGCTTAGTTCATATGGGCTCTTGGCCACCACCTAAGAGTGCCTTGGTGCTCCATGCCTCAGTTTCCCCATCTGTGAAATGGGCCAGTGTTGTAGGGCATAGGCAACACACAACAGAGCTTGCTGCTGTTTATGTTACTAAGACAAAAGCTCAGGGACGCCTTCTGGGGCGAGTGGTGTTTGAGTCAGGCAGTAAAGAGGGGCTGGTCTCTGTTGACAGGCAAGATGTGGAAAAGTGTTCCAGCAGAAGGAACAGCATGTACAAAAATACCGAGGCCTGGAGATCTACTCAAGATCAGGCAGCTCCCTGGGAGGGTCGGAGCCAGAGTGGGTGCGGTGGGACGGGTGTAGGGGAGTGTAGGAAGCTCCCCATCTGCACTATGAGGGCCCAGAGAGGGGCTGCTGTCTGTGGTCGGCCACACTCCTAATGCTTGCACGTACTGTTCCTTCTGCTGGAATGCCACGCGGCCTCGCCCTAGCTCTCCTCCACCCCGTCCAAACCCAACCAAAACACAACCTCACTCACAGAGGCTTTCCTCACCACCACCAAGATGTGCGAGCAGGAGCAAAGCCATGCTTGGACCAGCTCAAAACACACATGCCCAGAAGGCTCACTGGAGAGGCTTCCCTGGGGAGGTGACTCCACAGCTAGGATTCGGAGGCAAGAAAGGGCCTGGAGGGACAAGGGCAGAGGGAGTGAGAAGCTTGAGGTCCAGCCCTGCTCTGCCTCTCTCTGCCCCTCTCTGTGCTTGCTATTCTCCAAAGGAGCTAGTGAAGCCCCCCGAATAATGTTGTTGAGTATTAGAGCAACTGGGGGGGGCTCAGCAGGGTGGAGACAAGAGTCTGCAGTGGGGTTCCCAGTGGCTTGCCCCCACAAAACTCCCGGCACTCATTACGGAGTTTCCTGTTGCAGGTATTCCCCAGGCACCAACCCAAACCTCATCACAGCCCGTTTTACAGATGGGCACACTGAGGGAGAAGAGGCCTGCCTGGGTCA
>NW_027423936.1:0-15673 GCF_036562045.2 Rhinolophus sinicus | reverse complement strand
GGCCTGGTGTGCGGCCGGGCTGCCAGCTTGTAGTGCCGGTGGCTGACGGGCCCCTGGCCAGGGGACCTTTGGCTGGCTGGGCGGCTGCAGAGGGGCAAAGGGCGGCAGGGGTTCGGAGGGAGCCACGCCGGGGCGGCGGCGCAAAAGGAGAGGGGAGCAAAAGCCTACAGGGATTCCCAGGCGGTCTCCCATCCAAGTACTAACCAGGCTCCTCCCTGCTTAGCTCCCCGAATTCAGAGGAGATCGGGCGCGCTCAGGGTGGTATAGCCGCCGACGCTGGGACCTGGCTCCTCGCGCCCCAAGAGCCTGCTCCCGGACTGCCTCGTGAGCGCGCGCCATGCAGATGCTCCGCTCTGGTGGCGAACATCGACCTGCTGGCCGGCCCTGCCACCGCGCCCCGCCCAGTCCGGCTCCCCGCCTCCTCCGAATGCCCCTGGCGTGGGCGGCGGGCCACTCCTGGCCCGCAGCGAGGCCACTTCGCGCCACCGGAGGTTCCATGGGACACTGCCATTTCCCTGATGGTGCCAGAAGTCGTGGAACTCTGGCATCCTGGGATTCCCCAGGACCCAGACCGGCATACACCCCGCCCCCCTACCGCCACCAGGTTTACCCCCAACCGCACCCCCAAGACTGGTGGAGGCCTGCACCAGCAGGCAGCCCTGGGCCTGGGAGTTGTGGGAGAACCCCGCGGCGGCGGCGGCGGCGGCGGCGGCGGCGGCGTCCGCGGCGGAGGCAGGGGAGGGTGGCGATGTAGGCAATGGCAACCGCGTGGATGGCTCCAGGGCGGCGATGGCGGCGGCGACAATGGGGGCTTTGACGGTGGGCACTGGGGAGCGGGGAGCGCTGGCGGCGGCGGCGGTGGCGGGAGAGGGCGTGAGGGCGGTGCTGGCGCGGAGGCCGGGAGAGCAGAGGCGGGAGATTGAGGGAGTACGGCAAGGCCGGCGGCTGGGGTGGGGGCGGGGGAGAGGGCGGTGCTGGAGGCGGGGATGGGGAGAGGGGTGATGGCGGCGGCGGCAGCGGGGAGAGCAGAGGAGGCTGAATGAGGGAGTATGGCGTTGGCGGCGGGGGGGGCGCGGACGGGGGCGAGTGCAGCGCTGGCGGAGGGGGTGGGGAGCGTGGTGATGGCGGCGGCGGCGGCGGCGGCGGCGGCGCAGAAGCGGGGGCTGATCATGAGCAGCGCTGGCGGCGGCGGCGGCGAGGGAGGGTTGCGAGGTCGGCAATGGCGTCGGCGGCGGCGTTGTGTCGGCGGGGGCAGGGGGGAGGGCAGCGCTGGTGGGGGGTGTGGGAAACGCGGTGATGGCGGGGGCTTTGGTGGTGGCGGCGGGGTCAGGGCAGCGCTGGTGGCGGCGGCGGCGGCGGCGGCGGCGGCGGTGGCGACCGCCGCTGGGCGAAGGGATCCGGATGACGGCCTGCGGGACCGAAGAGGACGAAGAAGAGGGTGGGGGGGGGGGGGCACTGGCCGACGGGCCTGGTGTGGCGGCCGGGGTGCCCGCTTGTAGTGCCGTGCCGATGACCGGTCTCTGGCCAGGGGGACCTTCGGCTGGCTGGGCGGCTGCAGAGGGGCAAGGGGCGGCAGGGGTTCGGAGGGAGCCACGCCGGGGCGGCGATGCAAAAGGAGAGGCGAGCAAAAGCCTACAGGTGTTCCCAGGTGGTCTCCCACCCAAGTACTAACCAGGCCCGACCCTGCTTAGCTTCCGAGTTCAGACGAGATCTGGCGCGTTCAGGGCGGTATGGCCTTAGGCGCTGGACCCGGCTCCCGGCGCTCCAAGAGCCTGCTCCGACCTGCCTCCTGAGCGCGCCATGCTGCTGGGCTGCCTCGGTGGCGAGCATGTCTGCCTGAGCACCTCAGACCCGCTCCCCGCCTCCTCCGAGCGCCGCTGGTGTGGGCGACGGGCTACTCCTGGCACACAGCGAGGCCCCTTCGCGCCCCCCCAGTGGCTCCACGGGCCGCGGTCACTTCCCTGACTCTGACAGATGTCTGGGCCGCCGGGCATCCTGGGTCTCCCCAGGCCCCGAATGGCTTTTACCCCGGGCCCCTACCCCACCCCCTCTCATCCCCCATCCCAGCCCCATAACCGCAGAGCCCCCCTTGCTGCTGGACTGCCCCCACCTCTCAGGGCCACCGAGGGGGCGCAGGGTCCTCTCAGTACCCTCCGGCGCTTGGGACGTGCAACCCAGGCCCTGGCCCTGGCCGGCCCCACCCACTGGCGCAAAGCCAGGAGAGCCACCCGCCACCAGGGTGCAGGAGCCCGTCTGCAGCCACCCTTCGTCACAAGCCTTCAGTCTGGGCCTCGCCTCGTCAGCACCCGAGTCCCGCCTGACCTCCGTCCCTTCAGTGGTTACACGTCACGTCTCCTGACCCGGGGAGGTGAGAGAGGCCAGAGACGGAGCAAGAGAGTGGCGGAGAGAGACAGACGGGGACTGGGGACAGACTCCCAGAGAGCAGTTTGAGGCTCTGGGCCTCGCGTGGAGGGGTGCTGCGTGGGGGCTGCATGGTCATCAGCTGTGACCGCTTGGCCATCAGCTGTTGCCAGTTGGCCATGGGCCCCCGGAGGTGCTGCGTTGGCCAAGCTAGGAAGCGCGGGTGGTGGACTGCAAATTGCAGAGGGGCGCGGATTGCAGTGGGCCGGCTTGGTGGGTCGACGGTCGGTGTGTCGGTGGGTTGGCAGAGAAACGGCCGACCGGTTGGGGATCGGGCGGCTCCGGCCTGCCGTGTCTCCAAGCCAGCCGCCCGTGAGAAATGGTGCTCTCAGCCCCCTATCCGTGGCTCCGTTGGTGTTCCTTCTTGGCCTCACCATATCCTGCGTTCTTGTGCGGGGACGGGGACTAGAGTCCCCGCAGGACAGGGACCGACAGACAGAACGGGAGGAGGCGTAAGAGGGAGCGAGATGGAAATATACACGTATATGTACACGTATGTATCCCGACATACAGAGAGACATGGACAGAGACAGAAAAAGGGGGCTGGCTCGCGGGAGAGAGCTCCTGAGCGAGAGGCAGAGCCCAACAGGCACGTCACAGAGCCAGAGAGACGTGGGGGGCCGGGGGAGGGACGCATAGGTGTGCACATGGACTGGGACAGACTCGCTGAAGCTGTGTTGAAGTGCCAGCCTCTCCACCGTAGTGTGGTCGTGCCCGGGGCTGGGCTCCACTACAGAGGCAGTGCCCGGGTATTGGCAGTCACCCTTGAAGGCCCCGGCCAGGCCGGAGGGCCAGTGGGCCTGAGCCTGCCCAGGGACCCCCCAAGGGAGGAGAGTGGCAGCCCCCAGGCACCCTGGTTGTGAGGGTTGTGTGCCTGCGTGCCTGCTCTTCCCTTGTGGTGGTCTCTCCTGGAGTCCGAGGGCGGCGTGTGTTTGGGTGCTGCCCTCTGTCCCCTGGTTTGACCCGGCTCTTTGTGCCCTGTGTGTTGGGGCCACCACGAACGGCGGGAAGGGAGGGCTCCTGGCTCTTGTGGGCGATGGAAGGGGGCGTGCGGGGGTGGGTAGAGGTGCCTGCCGGCGGAGACACAGGCTTGGATAACTGCTGCAGGCTGACGGCCTGCCTCAGCGAAGAGGACTAAGAAGAGGGTGTGGGGTGGAGCCCTGGCCGACGGGGCTGCCAGCTTGTAGTGCCGGGTGGCTGACCGGCCTCTGGCCAGGGGGACCTTCGGCTGGCTGGGCGGCTTCAGAGGGGCAAGGGGCGGCAGGGGTTCGGAGGGAGCCACGCCGGGGCGGCGGCGCAAAAGGAGAGGCAAGCAAAAGCCTACAGGTATTCCCAGGCGGTCTCCCATCCAAGTACTAACCAGGCCCCTCCCTGCTTAGCTCCCGAATTCAGAGGAGATCGGGCGCGTTCAGGGTGGTATAGCCGTCGACGCTGGGACCTGGCTCCCCGCGCCCCAAGAGCCTGCTCCCGGACTGCCTCGTGAGCGCGCGCCATGCAGATGCTCCGCTCTGGTGGCGAACATCGACCTGCTGGCCGGCTCCGCCACCGCGTCCCCGCCCAGTCCGCTCCCCGCCTCCTCCGAATGCCCCTGGCGTGGCGGCGGGCTACCCTGGCCCGCAGCGAGGCCACTTCGCGCCACCGGAGGTTCCATGGGACACTGCCATTTCCCTGATGGTGCCAGAAGTCGTGGAACTCTGGCATCCTGGGATTCCCCAGGACCCAGACCGGCATACACCCCGCCCCCCTACCGCCACCAGGTTTACCCCCAACCGCACCCCCAAGACTGGTGGAGGCCTGCACCAGCAGGCAGCCCTGGGCCTGGGAGTTGCGCGGGCGGGCGGCGGGCGGGTGGCGGCGGCGTCCGCGGCGGAGGCAGGGGAGGGTGGCGATGTAGGCAATGGCAACCGCGTGGATGGCTCCAGGGCGGCGATGGCGGCGGCGACAATGGGGGCTTTGACGGTGGGCGCTGGGGCGCGGGGAGCGCTGGCGGCGGCGGCGGTGGCGGGAGAGGGCGTGAGGGCGGTGCTGGCGCGGAGGCCGGGAGAGCAGAGGCGGGAGATTGAGGGAGTACGGCAAGGCCGGCGGCTGGGGTGGGGGCGGGGGAGAGGGCGGTGCTGGAGGCGGGGATGGGGAGAGGGGTGATGGCGGGGGCGGCAGGGGGGAGAGCAGAGGAGGCTGAATGAGGGAGTATGGCGTTGGCGGCGGCGGGGTCGCGGACGGGGGCGAGTGCAGCGCTGGCGGAGGGGGTGGGGAGCGTGGTGATGGCGGCGGCGGCGGCGGCGGCGCAGAGAAGCGGGGGCTGATCGTGAGCAGCGCTGGCGGCGGCGGCGGCGAGGGAGGGTTGCGAGGTCGGCAATGGCGTCGGGCGGCGGCGTTGTGTCGGCGGGGGCAGGGGGAGGCCAGCGCTGGCGGGGGTGGGAAACGCGGTGATGGCGGGGGCTTTGGTGGTGGCGGCGGGGGCCAGGGCAGCGCTGGTGGCGGCGGCGGCGGCGGGGGCGGCCGCCGCTGGGCGAAGGGATCCGGATGACGGCCTGCGGGACCGAAGAGGACGAAGAAGAGGGTGTGGGGGGGAGCACTGGCCGACGGGCCTGGTGTGCCGCCGGGGCTGCCAGCTTGTAGTGCCGGGTGGCTGACCGGCCTCTGGCCAGGGGGACCTTCGGCTGGCTGGGCGGCTGCAGAGGGGCAAGGGGCGGCAGGGGTTCGGAGGGAGCCACGCCGGGGCGGCGATGCAAAAGGAGAGGCGAGCAAAAGCCTACAGGTGTTCCCAGGTGGTCTCCCACCCAAGTACTAACCAGGCCCGACCCTGCTTAGCTTCCGAGTTCAGACGAGATCTGGCGCGTTCAGGGCGGTATGGCCTTAGGCGCTGGACCCGGCTCCCGGCGCTCCAAGAGCCTGCTCCCGACCTGCCTCCTGAGCGCGCGCCATGCTGCTGGGCCGCTCGGGTGGCGAGCATGTCTGCCTGAGCGCCTCCCGCCCGCTCCCCGCCTCCTCCGGACGCCGCTGGTGTGGGCGACGGGCTACTCCTGGCGCACAGCGAGGCCCCTTCGCGCCCCCCCAGTGGCTCCACGGGCCTCGGTCACTTCCCTGACTGTGACAGATATCTGGGCGCCCGGGCATCCTGGGACTCCCCAGGCCCCGAACGGCTTTTACCCCGGGCCCCTACCCCAACCCCTCTCATCCCCCATCCCAGCCCCACAACCGCACAGCCCCCCTTGCTGCTGGACTGCCCCCACCTCTCAGGGCCACCGAGGGGGGCGCAGGGTCCTCTCAGTCCCCTCCGGCCCTAGGGACGTGCAACCCAGGCCCTGGCCCTGGCCGGCCCCACCCACTGGCCCAAAGCCAGGGAGAGCCACCCGCGCCACCAGGGTGCAGGAGCTCCGGTCTGCAGCCACCCTTCGTCACAAGCCTTCAGTCTGGGCCCTCGCCCCTCGTCAGCACCCGGAGTCCCGCCCGACCTCCGGTCCCTTCAGTGGCTACACGTCACGTCTCCTGACCCGGGGAGGTGAGAGAGGCCAGAGACGGAGCAAGAGAGTGGCGGAGAGAGACAGACGGGGACTGGGGACAGACTCCCAGAGAGCAGTTTGAGGCTCTGGGCCTCGCGTGGAGGGGTGCTGCGTGGGGGCTGCATGGTCATCAGCTGTGACCGCTTGGCCATCAGCTGTTGCCAGTTGGCCATGGGCCCCCGGAGGTGCTGCGTTGGCCAAGCTAGGAAGCGCGGGTGGTGGACTGCAAATTGCAGAGGGGCGCGGATTGCAGTGGGCCGGCTTGGTGGGTCGACGGTCGGTGTGTCGGTGGGTTGGCAGAGAAACGGCCGACGGTTGGGGATCGGGCGGCCGCCTGCCGTGGTCTCCAAGCCAGCCGCCCGTGAGATATGTTGCTATCAGCCCTCTATTCGTGTCTCCGTGGATGTTCCTTCTTGGCCTCATCATATCCTGCGTACTTGGGACGGGACTAGAGTCCCCGCAGGACAGGGACCGACAGACAGAACGGGAGGAGGCGTAAGAGGGAGCGAGATGGAAATATACACGTATATGTACACGTATGTATCCCGACATACAGAGAGACATGGACAGAGACAGAGAAAAAGGGGGCTGGCTCGCGGGAGAGAGCTCCTGAGCGAGAGGCAGAGCCCAACAGGCACGTCACAGAGCCAGAGAGACGTGGGGGGGCCGGGGGGGAGGGACGCACAGGCGGGCACATGGACTGGGACAGACTCGCTGAGGCTGTGTTGAAGTGGCAGCCTCCACCGGAGTGTGGTCGTGCCCGGGGCTGGGCTCCACTACAGAGGCAGTGCCCGGGTATTGGCAGTCACCCTTGAAGGCCCCGGGCCAGGCCGGAGGGCCAGTGGGCTCCGAGCCCCGCCCAGGGACCCCCCCCAAGGGAGGAGAGTGGCAGCCCACAGGCACCCTGGTTGTGAGGGTTGTGCCTGCGTGCCTGCACTTCCCTTGTGGTGGTCTCTCCTGGGGCCCAGGGGCGTGCGGTGTGTTTGGGTGGTGCTCACCCTGTCCCCTGGTTTGACCCGGCTCTTTGTGCCCTGTGTGTTGGGGCCACCACGAACGGCGGGAAGGGAGGGCTCCTGGCTCTTGTGGGCGATGGGAGGGGGCGTGCGGGGGTGTGGGTAGAGGTGCCTGCCGGCGGAGACACAGGCTTGGATAACTGCTGCAGGCTGACGGCCTGCCTCAGCGAAGAGGACTAAGAAGAGGGTGTGGGGTGGAGCCCTGGCCGACGGGCCTGGTGTGCGGCCGGGGCTGCCAGCTTGTAGTGCCGGGTGGCTGACCGGCCTCTGGCCAGGGGGACCTTCGGCTGGCTGGGCGGCTTCAGAGGGGCAAGGGGCGGCAGGGGTTCGGAGGGAGCCACGCCGGGGCGGCGGCGCAAAAGGAGAGGCAAGCAAAAGCCTACAGGTATTCCCAGGCGGTCTCCCATCCAAGTACTAACCAGGCCCCTCCCTGCTTAGCTCCCGAATTCAGAGGAGATCGGGCGCTGCTCAGGGTGGTATAGCCGCCGACGCTGGGACCTGGCTCCCGCGCCCCAAGAGCCTGCTCCCGGACTGCCTCGTGAGCGCGCGCCATGCAGATGCTCCGCTCTGGTGGCGAACATCGACCCGCTGGCCGGCTCCGCCACCGCGTCCCGCCCAGTCCGCTCCCCGCCCTCCGAATGCCCCTGGCGTGGCGGCGGGCTACCCTGGCCCGCAGCGAGGCCACTTCGCGCCACCGGAGGTTCCATGGGACACTGCCATTTCCCTGATGGTGCCAGAAGTCGTGGAACTCTGGCATCCTGGGATTCCCCAGGACCCAGACCGGCATACACCCCGCCCCCCTTCCGCCACCAGGTTTACCCCCAACCGCACCCCTAAGACTGGTGGAGGCCTGCACCAGCAGGCAGCCCTGGGCCTGGGAGTTGTGGGAGGACCCCGCGGCAGCGGCGGCGGCGGCGGCGGCGGCGTCCGCGGCGGAGGCAGGGGAGGGTGGCGATGTAGGCAATGGCAACCGCGTGGATGGCTCCAGGGCGGCGATGGCGGCGGCGACAATGGGGGCTTTGACGGTGGGCGCTGGGGCGCGGGGAGCGCTGGCGGCGGCGGCGGTGGCGGGAGAGGGCGTGAGGGCGGTGCTGGCGCGGAGGCCGGGAGAGCAGAGGCGGGAGATTGAGGGAGTACGGCAAGGCCGGCGGCTGGGGTGGGGGCGGGGGAGAGGGCGGTGCTGGAGGCGGGGATGGGGAGAGGGGTGATGGCGGCGGCGGCAGCGGGGAGAGCAGAGGAGGCTGAATGAGGGAGTATGGCGTTGGCGGCGGCGGGGTCGCGGACTGGGGCGAGTGCAGCGCTGGCGGAGGGGGTGGGGAGCGTGGTGATGGCGGCGGCGGCGGCGGCGGCGCAGAAGCGGGGGCTGATCATGAGCAGCGCTGGCGGCGGCGGCGGCGAGGGAGGGTTGCGAGGTCGGCAATGGCGTCGGCGGCGGCGTTGTGTCGGCGGGGGCAGGGGAGAGGGAAGCGCTGGCGGGGAGTGTGGGAAACGCGGTGATGGCGGGCGCTTGGGTGGGGGGGGCGGGGGCCAGGGCAGCGCTGGTGGCGGCGGCGGCGGCGGCGGTGGCGACCGCCGCTGGGCGAAGGGATCCGGATGACGGCCTGCGGGACCGAAGAGGACGAAGAAGAGGGTGTGGGGGGGAGCACTGGCCGACGGGCCTGGTGTGCCGCCGGGGCTGCCAGCTTGTAGTGCCGGGTGGCTGACCGGCCTCTGGCCAGGGGGACCTTCGCATGGCTGTGCGGCTGCAGAGGGGCAAGGGGCGGCAGGGGTTCGGAGGGAGCCACGACGGGGCGGCGATGCAAAAGGAGAGGCGAGCAAAAGCCTACAGGTGTTCCCAGGTGGTCTCCCACCCAAGTACTAACCAGGCCCGACCCTGCTTAGCTTCCGAGTTCAGACGAGATCTGGCGCGTTCAGGGCGGTATGGCCTTAGGCGCTGGACCCGCTCCCGGCGCCCAAGAGCCTGCTCCCGACCTGCCTCCTGAGCGCGCCATGCTGCTGGGCTGCCGGGTGGCGAGCATGTCTGCCTGAGCGCCTCCCGCCCGCTCCCCGCCTCCGGACGCCGCTGGTGTGGGCGACGGCTACCTTGAGCACACAGCGAGGCCCCTTCGCGCCCCCAGTGGCTCCACGGGCCTCGGTCACTTCCCTGACTGTGACAGATATCTGGGCGCCCGGGCATCCTGGGACTCCCAGGCCCCGAACGGCTTTTACCCCGGCCCCTACCCCGACCCCCTCTCATCCCCATCCCAGCCCCACAACCGCACAGCCCCCTTGCTGCTGGACTGCCCCACCTCTCAGGGCCACCGAGGGGGCGCTGGGTCCACTCAGTCCCCCCCCTCCCTCGGGACGGGCAACCCAGCCCTAGGCCCTGGCCGCCCCCACCCACTGGCCCAAAGCCAGGGAGAGCCACCCGCGGCACCGGGGTGCAGGAGCTCCGGTCTGCAGCCACCCTTCGTCACAAGCCTTCAGTCTGGGCCTCGCCTCGTCAGCACCCGGAGTCCCGCCCGACCTCCGTCCCTTCAGTGGTTACACGCCACGCCTCCTGACCCGGGAGGTGAGAGAGGCCAGAGACGGAGCAAGAGAGTGGCGGAGAGAGACAGACGGGGACTGGGGACAGACTCCCAGAGAGCAGGTTGAGGCTCTGGGCCTCGCGTGGAGGGGTGCTGCGTGGGGGCTGCATGGTCATCAGTTGTGACCGCTTGGCCATCTCCTGTTGCCAGTTGGCCTTGGGCCCCCGGAGGTTGTGCGTGGGCCAAGCTAGGAAGCGCGTGTGGTGTACTGCAAGTTTCAGAGGGGCGCGGATTGCAGTGGGCCTGCTTGGTGGGTCGGCGGTCGGTGTGTCGGTGGCTTGGCAGGGAAGCGCTCGGCCGGTTGGGGATCGGGCGGCTCCGGCCTGCCGTGGCTCCAAGCCAGCCGCCCGTGAGGAATGGTGCTATCAGCCCCTATCCGTGGCCCCGTTGGTGTTCCTTGTTGCCCTCACCTTATCCTGCGTGCTTGTGCGGGGACGGGGCCTAGAGTCCCCGCAGGACAGGGACCGACAGACAGAACGGGAGGAGGCGTAAGAGGGAGCGAGATGGAAATATACACGTATATGTACACTGTATGTATCCCGACATACAGAGAGACATGGACAGAGACAGAGAAAGGGGCTGGCTCTGGGAGAGAGCTCCTGAGCGAGAGGCAGAGCCCAACAGGCACGTCACAGAGCCAGAGAGACGTGGGGGGCCGGGGGGAGGGACGCACAGGCGGGCACATGGACTGGGACAGACTCGCTGAGGCTGTGTTGAAGTGGCAGCCTCCACCGGAGTGTGGTCGTGCCCGGGCTGGGCTCCACTACAGAGGCAGTGCCCGGCATTGGCAGTCACCCTTGAAGGCCCCGGCCAGGCCGGAGGGCCAGTGGGCTGAGCCTGCCCAGGGACCCCCCTCAAGGGAGGAGAGTGGCAGCCCACAGGCACCCTGGTTGTGAGGGTTGTGTGCCTGCGTGCCTGCACTTCCCTTGTGGTGGTCTCCTGGAGTCCAAGGGCGGCGTGTGTGTTTGGGTGCTGCCCTCTGTCCCCTGGTTTGACCCGGCTCTTGTGCCCTGTGTTGGGGCCACCACGAACGGCGGGAAGGGAGGGCTCCTGGCTCTGTGGGCGATGGGAGGGGCGGCGGGGGTGTGGGTAGAGGTGCCTGCCGGCGGAGACACAGGCTTGATAACTGCTGCAGGATGACGGCCTGCCTCAGTGAACAGGACTAAGAAGAGGGTGTGGGGGGGCGCCCTGGCCGGGCTGCCAGCTTGTAGTGACGGGCGGCTGACCCGCCGCTGGCCAGGGGGACATTCGGCTGGATGGGCAGCTGCAGAGTGGCAAGGGGCGGCACGGGTTCGGAGGGAGCCACGCCGGGGCGGCGACGCAAAAGGAGAGGCGAGCAAAAGCCTACAGTTATTCCCAGGAGGTCTCCCATCCAAGTACTAACCAGGCCCAACCCTGCTTAGCTTAGCCCCGAATTCAGAGGAGATCGGGCGCGTCAGGGTGGTATAGCTGCCGACGCTGGGACCTGGCTCCGCGCCCCAAGAGCCTGCTCCCGGACTGCCTCGTGAGCGCGCGCGCCATGCAGATGCTCCGCTCTGGTGGCGAACATCGACTGCTGGCCGGCTCCGCCGCCACCGCGTCCCCGTCCAGTCCGCCCCCGCCTCCTCCGAATGCCCCTGGCGTGGCGGCGGGCTACCCTGGCCCGCAGCGAGGCCACTTCGCGCCACCGGAGGTTCCATGGGACACTGCCATTTCTGATGGTGCCAGAAGTCGTGGAACTCTGGCATCCTGGGACTCCCCGCACCCAGACCGGCATACAACCCGGCCCCCTACCGCCACCAGGTTTACCCCCAACCGCACCCCCAAGACTGGTGGAGGCCTGCACCAGCAGGCAGCCCTGGGCCTGGGAGTGCGGCGGCGGCGGCGGCGGCGGCGGCGTCCGCGGCGGAGGCAGGGGAGGGTGGCGATGTAGGCAATGGCAACCGCGTGGATGGCTCCAGGGCGGCGATGGCGGCGGCGACAATGGGGGCTTTGACGGTGGGCACTGGGGAGCGGGGAGCGCTGGCGGCGGCGGCGGTGGCGGGAGAGGGCGTGAGGGCGGTGGTGGCGCGGAGGCCGGGAGAGCAGAGGCGGGAGATTGAGGGAGTACGGCAAGGCCGGCGGCTGGGGTGGGGGCGGGGGAGAGGGCGGTGCTGGAGGCGGGGATGGGGAGAGGGGTGATGGCGGCGGCGGCAGCGGGGAGAGCAGAGGAGGCTGAATGAGGGAGTATGGCGTTGGCGGCGGCGGGGTCGCGGACGGGGCGAGTGCAGCGCTGGCGGAGGGGTGGGGAGCGGTGATGGCGGCGGCGCGTGGCGGTGGCGGGCGCAGAAGCGGGGGCTGATCATGAGCAGCGCTGGCGGCGGCGGCGGCGAGGGAGGGTTGCGAGGTCGGCAATGGCGTCGGCGGCGTTGCGCAGGTCGGCGGGGCAGGGGGAGGGCAGCGCTGGCGGGGTGTGGGAAACGCGGTGATGGCGGGGCTTTGGTGGCGGCGGGGTCAGGGCAGCGCTGGTGGCGGCGGCGGCGGCGGCGGCGGCGGCGGTGGCGACCGCCGCTGGGCCAAGGGATCCGGATGACGGCCTGCGGGACCGAAGAGGACGAAGAAGAGGGTGTGGGGGGGAGCACTGGCCGACGGGCCTGGTGTGCCGCCGGGGCTGCCAGCTTGTAGTGCCGGGTGGCTGACCGGCCTCTGGCCAGGGGGACCTTCGGCTGGCTGGGCGGCTGCAGAGGGGCAAGGGGCGGCAGGGGTTCGGAGGGAGCCACGCCGGGGCGGCGATGCAAAAGGAGAGGCGAGCAAAAGCCTACAGGTGTTCCCAGGTGGTCTCCCACCCAAGTACTAACCAGGCCCGACCCTGCTTAGCTTCCGAGTTCAGACGAGATCTGGCGCGTTCAGGGCGGTATGGCCTTAGGCGCTGGACCCGGCTCCCGGCGCTCCAAGAGCCTGCTCCCGACCTGCCTCCTGAGCGCGCGCCATGCTGCTGGGCCGCTCGGGTGGCGAGCATGTCTGCCTGAGCGCCTCCCGCCCGCTCCCCGCCTCCTCCGGACGCCGCTGGTGTGGGCGACGGGCTACTCCTGGCACACAGCGAGGCCCCTTCGCGCCCCCCCAGTGGCTCCACGGGCCTCGGTCACTTCCCTGACTGTGACAGATATCTGGGCGCCCGGGCATCCTGGGACTCCCCAGGCCCCGAACGGCTTTTACCCCGGGCCCCTACCCCAACCCCTCTCATCCCCCATCCCAGCCCCACAACCGCACAGCCCCCCTTGCTGCTGGACTGCCCCCACCTCTCAGGGCCACCGAGGGGGGCGCAGGGTCCTCTCAGTCCCCTCCGGCCCTAGGGACGTGCAACCCAGGCCCTGGCCCTGGGCGCCCCACCCACTGGCCCAAAGCCAGGGCGAGCCACCCGCCACCAGGGTGCAGGAGCTGGGTCTGCAGCCACCCTTCGTCACAAGCCTTCAGTCTGGGCCCTCGCCCCTCGTCAGCACCCGGAGTCCCGCCATAAACTCGGTCACTTCAGTGGCTACACGTCACGTCTCCTGACCCGGGGAGGTGAGAGAGGCCAGAGACGGAGCAAGAGAGTGGCGGAGAGAGACAGACGGGGACTGGGGACAGACTCCCAGAGAGCAGTTTGAGGCTCTGGGCCTCGCGTGGAGGGGTGCTGCGTGGGGCTGCATGGTCATCAGCTGTGACCGCTGGCCATCAGCTGTTGCCAGTTGGCCATGGGCCCCGGAGGTGCTGCGCTGGCCAAGCTAGGAAGCTGGTGGTGGACTGCAAATTGCAGAGGGGCGGATTGCAGTGGGCCGGCTTGGTGGGTCGACGGTCGGTGTGTCGGTGGGTTGGCAGAGAAACGGCCGACCGTTGGGGATCGGGCGGCCCGCCTGCCGTGTCTCCAAGCCAGCCGCCCGTGAGAAATGGTGCTATCAGCCCCTATCCGTGGCTCCGTTGGTGTTCCTTCTGGCCTCACCATATCCTGCGTTCAAAGGGGACAGGGACTAGAGTCCCCGCAGGACAGGGACCGACAGACAGAACGGGAGGAGGCGTAAGAGGGAGCGAGATGGAAATATACACGTATATGTACACGTATGTATCCCGACATACAGAGAGACATGGACAGAGACAGAGAAAAAGGGGGCTGGCTCGCGGGAGAGAGCTCCTGAGCGAGAGGCAGAGCCCAACAGGCACGTCACAGAGCCAGAGAGACGTGGGGGGGCCGGGGGGGAGGGACGCACAGGCGGGCACATGGACTGGGACAGACTCGCTGAGGCTGTGTTGAAGTGGCAGCCTCCACCGGAGTGTGGTCGTGCCCGGGGCTGGGCTCCACTACAGAGGCAGTGCCCGGGTATTGGCAGTCACCCTTGAAGGCCCCGGGCCAGGCCGGTGGGCCAGTGGGCTCCGAGCCCGGCCCAGGGACCCCCCCCAAGGGAGGAGAGTGGCAGCCCACAGGCACCCTGGTTGTGAGGGTTGTGTGCCTGCGTGCCTGCACTTCCCCTTGTGGTGGTCTCTCCTGGAGTCCAAGGGCGTGCGGTGTGTTTGGGTGCTGCTCCCTCTGTCCCCTGGTTTGACCCGGCACTTTGTGCCCTGTGTGTTGGGGCCACCACGAACGGCGGGAAGGGAGGGCTCCTGGCTCTTGTGGGCGATGGGAGGGGGCGTGCGGGGGTGTGGGTAGAGGTGCCTGCCGGCGGAGACACAGGCTTGGATAACTGCTGCAGGCTGACGGCCTGCCTCAGCGAAGAGGACTAAGAAGAGGGTGTGGGGTGGAGCCCTGGCCGACGGGCCTGGTGTGCGGCCGGGGCTGCCAGCTTGTAGTGCCGGGTGGCTGACCGGCCTCTGGCCAGGGGGACCTTCGGCTGGCTGGGCGGCTTCAGAGGGGCAAGGGGCGGCAGGGGTTCGGAGGGAGCCACGCCGGGGCGGCGGCGCAAAAGGAGAGGCAAGCAAAAGCCTACAGGTATTCCCAGGCGGTCTCCCATCCAAGTACTAACCAGGCCCCTCCCTGCTTAGCTCCCGAATTCAGAGGAGATCGGGCGCGTTCAGGGTGGTATAGCCGTCGACGCTGGGACCTGGCTCCCCGCGCCCCAAGAGCCTGCTCCCGGACTGCCTCGTGAGCGCGCGCCATGCAGATGCTCCGCTCTGGTGGCGAACATCGACCCGCTGGCCGGCTCCGCCGTCACCGCGTCCCCGTCCAGTCCGGCTCCCCGCCTCCTCCGAATGCCCCTGGCGTGGGCGGCGGGCCACTCCTGGCCCGCAGCGAGGCCACTTCGCGCCACCGGAGGTTCCATGGGACACTGCCATTTCCCTGATGGTGCCAGAAGTCGTGGAACTCTGGCATCCTGGGATTCCCCAGGACCCAGACCGGCATACACCCCGCCCCCCTACCGCCACCAGGTTTACCCCCAACCGCACCCCCAAGACTGGTGGAGGCCTGCACCAGCAGGCAGCCCTGGGCCTGGGAGTTGTAGGAGGACCCCGCGGCGGCGGCGGGGGCGGGGGCGGCGGCGCCGGCGGCGGAGGCAGGGGAGGGTGGCGATGTAGGCAATGGCAACCGCGTGGATGGCTCCAGGGCGGCGATGGCGGCGGCGACAATGGGGGCTTTGACGGTGGGCGCTGGGGCGCGGGGAGCGCTGGCGGCGGCGGCGGTGGCGGGAGAGGGCGTGAGGGCGGTGCTGGCGCGGAGGCCGGGAGAGCAGAGGCGGGAGATTGAGGGAGTACGGCAAGGCCGGCGGCTGGGGGGGGGGCGGGGGAGAGGGCGGTGCTGGAGGGGGATGGGGAGAGGGGTGATGGCGGCGGCAGCGGGAGAGCAGAGGAGGCTGAAGGAGGGAGTATGGCGTTGGGGGCGGCGGGGCCGCGGACGGGGGCGAGTGCAGCGCTGGCGGAGGGGGTGGGGAGCGTGGTGATGGCGGCGGGGGCTGATCATGAGCAGCGCTGGCGGCGGCGGCGGCGAGGGAGGGTTGCGAGGTCGGCAATGGCGTCGGCGGCGGCGTTGTGTCGGCGGGGGCAGGAGGGAGGGCAGCGCTGGCGGGGGGTGTGGGAAACGCGGTGATGGCGGGGCTTTGGTGGTGGCGGCGGGGCCAGGGCAGCGCTGGTGGCGGGCGGCGGGCGGTGGTGGCGGTGGCGACCGCTGGGCCAAGGGATCCGGATGACGGCTCGGGACCAAGAGGACGAAGAAGAGGTGTGGGGGAGCACTGGCCGACGGGCCTGG